>NW_008688710.1:0-95926 GCF_000695815.1 Acanthisitta chloris | reverse complement strand
GCGTTATCTCATTTCTTTCAAGACTTGCAATAAGTAATCGAGAATCGTGTGACTCTTAACAGCAGAACCTTTGTAAGAAATAAGGTCTATATTTCTCAGCAGCAATGATAGCAGCTGTGCACCAGATCACTGCATATCTTCTCTGAATATGCACCAGTTTAGTTCATGATCATGCAGCCCCTGTTTGTTTTGCTGGGGTGTAGTGACACAGTTCCTATGTATATAGTTTGCAAGATCAGATCATCGATGGACAAACTGGAGCCAGAGGCAGGTGAATTCTCATCTCTTCCCAGTTTCTTTTTCCATTTATTAGGGTTTCAAGTGAGGAGGGAAATCTGTTTTGTCATGTGTGTTGTCCTGTTTTAATACACAACTAACCTTCTTATGTCTGAGTGGCTGTCACTTCTCCAGAACAAGTGATACTGGATTCCTGAAGTGAACTACTATAAAATGATCATCCTTTGGGGCAGGTTTAATGTGTAAATGACAGCTTTAGCCTGGATGCAGTTAGCAAATAGAGGGAAATTCCAGCAGTCCAGGGCATCTCACATGCCTGAGGAATTCAGAAAGGATTCTGAGGGACCCACAAACCAGGTGACCAAGAAGGTATAGAATTATATTAGTCTATCAACTTGACGGGAAATATAGCATAATTAGAAGTGCAAAATCTCTGAGTCCATAGGCAAGGTTGCTATAGGTACTGATGCTCACAGATGGTGCCTGAATATAAGAGTTTTGATTCCTCACAATTGTTTCAATCCTGCAGGAAGGAAAGGATTATTCTTTTTGCTTTTGTCAGGGCTTCAGTGCTATTGAATTTGTCCTGGTGCTTCTTGGCCGTGTGAAAATCATCACAGAAATTATCCCGTTTGCTGTTTCTTCCTGTGTCACAAATTGATGTATTACTACTTCACAGATCTTCGTGTGTGTGTGTGTGGCTTAGAAAATACTGCTCTTTACATCTGCCCTTATTCTGATCATGCCATTCAGGAATACATTTGTCATGACAAACTCTTGGTCACTTTACCACTCTTTATTATGCTGTGGTGGTCTCATGTCTATGTGCCTGTACACATAGCTCTAGAACTGCATTGAAGAAAACCTTTGGATATTACTACAACTCTAGATATCAAGCAAATACCTGGTTTCCTCAGAATACCAGTCATGGTCACCTCAAGTGTTTTCCTGCCCTGTCCAGGGAACTGTCATTTGGCAAGAGTTCAGGAGAATTCTTAATGTAGGAAGGTAATCACAGCTAGTAGGTATGATTATAATCTCTAACAGCTACAAAGTCCTTTATACTTGATAACAAATATAAAATCCTTTAATGTGCATAGTTTTGGAGTGGTACTGAACCAAGGCATTGCATCCAGATAGTCCCTGAACTTCTGCAGTGCTCAGAACATCTTTCTTTTCTTGTTTATAAATCTTAGACTGTTGCAAAGATATGGAATTGGATAAGAGGACACTTTGTTACCATGTCCAAAGCTAGCTGCAGTAGCATTTAGATGCATGACTCCAAGCAGAATTCAAATCCCGGAGTTAGGGTCTTTACCCAGGACTTGGGATGTATTAAGGGTAAAGAGAAGCATCTTGTTGGATGGGTTTCAACCCAGAGGCAACCGAAGGGAACCTCTAGAGGCTGAAGACTTGGTGATTCTTCCATGGACAGGATTTCTTACCAATAAGATCTTTTTCCTTACTGCAATCATTTGTGTCCTAGAGAATTCCCAACACACTAGCTTAATTTTACTTTTTATGAAATTATGAACTGTTAAAATACATTTTCTATCCCCCTATAGAATTTGCTTTTCATCAACATGAGAAAGGCATAGATTTCCTGTGCCTTATAATGGTGGAAAATATTTCTGATGTCCCTGCATTGTCAGACTGTCAGGGGCAGAGTTTTCTATGTGATTATCTTTATTATGACTTCATTATATTTAAAGCATTTAATTTCTAAAAGTCTCATACATTATATCTGTCATAATGTTTAGAATATGTCTATACCATATAGTAGTTATTCTTCAATCTCCTTATACCTCTATTTCTTGTAAAAAGAAATATACTGTATAGCAAAATAGATGTTTCTTTACTTAATGCTGAACTAATTCTCAAAGCTGTGTTGTGATTAATCATGGTTTCACTGATGGAAATCTAGAAAGTAATAGACTTTTCCCCATGCTTTTTCTCTGCTGAGATGGTGGGAAGTGTGAACATCCATGTTAGGGAACACTGAATCTCACTTTTACTGCAGCCAGGACCTCATCCCACTGTCTGAACGGGACAGGACTTTGTCTCTAACTCCCCTCTGCTGCTTCCTAGAGCTGTCAGCTCAGGGCTGTTGAACGAGGTGAAAGTGGTTGACAAAGCAAGTTTCTTTGTAGTGCCCAGAGAGCTTATGCAAACATAATTATCACCTGTGATCTCTGCCAGAACCCTGCACACCATTTCTGTATTGAGTGCAGCCATTTTCTGATCACTTCTTTTACGCATAAAGAGGGAAATTCTGGCCCAAATAAAGTCATTGAGATTCTTCCACGTTCTTTTCAATGGAGTCTGGAATCATTGCAAATATATGTGCTTGAGCAGATCCTTTACATAGGGCTGGTTATGGTATGCCTGATGCATTTGCATGTATTAATTTGTCCCTTCCTCTACAGTAGTGCTGTCCCTGGTGAGGGGCAGACACCAACTGCTCACCAAAATGGAGGACTTTCCTCGGCTGATGTAGGAGAAAAGGTTTTATGGTGTAAAAATAAATATATCATGCTTTTTTTTAGGGAGACTTCTTGGTAAAAATAATTTACCCAGTTTAAATATTAAAGTGACATAAAAGGTGTCACATGCATTTCTTTTGCTTGGTCGTTATTGAATGAAAGTTTATTTTGGATTGAATTCTGAATTTCAGGTGGTTTGGATTTCTTTTGTGAAAGTTTATAAGTTTATATTGGTTAGAAACCATTCCCCTCTCCCATTTTATCTAACCCAGTTTTAATCCTAGCTTACAAAATAGCTCTTTAGTTTGTGGAGTTAATGGGGAACTGGCAAATTTTGCATGCAGTTCAAACAAACTGGTCCTCTGCTGGACTGGGCTTGGGCTCTTACTTGCCCTGAATCCAGGTATAAAAGTCCCAATCTCTGTTTCAGTTTGGCCTTTTTAATCTTCTGCATCACTGATAAGCACATGGAAACTCCTGCACTGATCTTTCTCAGTGCTGAGAGCTTTCAGAACTGAGTCCATATTTGTCCTGTATTTGTTTAAATCTAGAAGAAAATAATGGAGCCTGTTCTGCACATTTGAAATCTCAGTCTTAGCACTTAAAGTTATGTCAAATATTCTGTGTATTTGCAAGTGTAGCACAAATTTATGTGGGTAAATTGACAGCAAATGGTTGCCCTTTAAATAGGGACTCCATTTACTTTAGCAGGATTTTCACCAGTTTCAATGCTTGGAAGGTCAGTTTTTGTGTCTTTCACCACTTTGCTAATATAGCACTACTGTTATAATTCCTCTCCAGTTCATTCCTAATGGCCATGTCATTAGGACCCTTAGGTTATAGTGAGATATTAATGGTGTAGAGGGCAAGAAACAGTAAGAAGCTAAACAAGAAATTCTAGTGCAAATCTTGCCAAACACAATTACAGGAACAGGCATCACATATAATGGCATCCTCTGTGCTGCTGTGCTTACTGTGGCTGCTCAGTGTACCAGTCCAAACTAAAATGTGCTCTCCTCTGCCCAGTAGATCTAGACCAGTAGAGAGGAAAACAAATTGCTTCTCCTCTTCTCCCTGCTCTCCCCAGTTCATAACTACAATCCCAATTATCTTGTCAAAGCGAAGCTTCTATGGGAAAAAGGTAACATATCACCACAATAACTTCTGAACATAGCTCATGCCTCAGGACTTGGTGTAGCACAGAAGGTCTTATTTTATCTCTGGGCCCTTTACAAATAGAAATGCCTTGAACAGTGAGCCAGCAAAATGTGAAATTAAACAGGGGCAAATGTACATTTATTTTATGTATAGTCACATTTATCAGACATATCATTTTTCTTTGGAAATGGCTGTTTCAACAAAAGCAAAATTATAGCAATTAAAAATGTAAGGAGGAAAAATAGTAGTATTGATTTTGTTTTGTGTGGTTTTATTTTTTGCTTAATTTCATGTTATGTAAGTAGTAATGCATGTCTTACTGCACGTCAATCTGTTTGTTAGACTGCAAGAGGCACTTAGATTTCAGAAAGGTGAAGGTTCAGAAAGTACTAAGCTAATTCTTAGTGCTGTTTTTTTTCATTGCATGAAACACTGCTAGTTTTTCTACAATGATGTGCAATAATGCAAATACAGAGATAGAAAAAAAATGAAAGAGCTTACTTGGAAATTCTAATACCCAGAACTTTCAAAACAAATTTATTTTTGGCTTTTTAATTATGTGGGAAGGTTCAGTATCACTTCTTTTTGAATTCTGACTTCAAAAGGAAATGAGAAGTCAATTTCTGCCTTTACTTGTAGCTCTAAAATGCCACAAAAGGCCTGGTAGCTTGCTAGCAAAAGTAATCATAGAGTCATAGACTATCCTGAGCTGGAAGGGACCCACAAGGATCACCAAAGTCCAACTCCTAGCCCTGCATAGGACCATGCCAATAATCACACCATGTGCCTGAGAGCATTGTCAAAATGCTTTTTGAACTCTGTCAGGCTTGGTGCTGTGACCACTGCCCTGGGGAGCTGTTCCAGTGACCAACCACCCTCTGGGAAAAGGACCTTTTCCTAATACCTAACCTAAACCTCCTCAGAGACAGCTTCATGCCATTCCCTCAGGTCCTGTCACTGGTTGCCTGAGAGACTTCTCTCAGTACCTGCCCCTCTGCTTTCCCTCGTGAGGAAGATGTAGACAGCTATGAGGTCTCCCCTCAGTCTCCTCTTCGTCAGTCTGAACAGACCAAGTGACATCACTGTTCCTCATATGGCTTTGCCCCTAGGCCGCTCACCATCTCTGCTCATATGGCTTTGCCCCTAGGCCCCTCACCATCTTTGTTGCCCTCCTTTGGATGCTCTCTATTAGCTTCATATCTTTCCTACATTGAGGCATCCCAGACTGCACACAGTATTCAAGGTGAGGCCACACCAGGACAGAGGAGAGCAGCACAGTCACCTCCCTTGATCAGCTGGTGATGCTGAACCTGATGCACCCAGGATATGGTCAGCTTGCCGTTGGCCAGGACCTACCACTGAGGCAGAAGAAAAAAGATCTGGGATCTGTTACTTTTTGAAATTGTGTAGGGATGTTGCTCCGAAGTTGTGGATACGCCATCCCTGGAACTGGACCAGGACAGAGGAGAGCAGCACAGTCACCTCCCTTGATCAGCTGGTGATGCTGAACCTGATGCACCCAGGATATGGTCAGCTTGCCGTTGGCCAGGACCTACCACTGAGGCAGAAGAAAAAAGATCTGGGATCTGTTACTTTTTGAAATTGTGTAGGGATGTTGCTCCGAAGTTGTGGATACGCCATCCCTGGAACTGGGCCAGGCCAACCACCCTCTGGGAAAAGGACCTTTTCCTAATACCTAACCTAAACCTCCTCAGAGACAGCTTCATGCCATTCCCTCAGGTCCTGTCACTGGTTGCCTGAGAGACTTCTCTCAGTACCTGCCCCTCTGCTTTCCCTCGTGAGGAAGATGTAGACAGCTATGAGGTCTCCCCTCAGTCTCCTCTTCGTCAGTCTGAACAGACCAAGTGACATCACTGTTCCTCATATGGCTTTGCCCCTAGGCCCCTCACCATCTTTGTTGCCCTCCTTTGGATGCTCTCTATTAGCTTCATATCTTTCCTACATTGAGGCATCCCAGACTGCACACAGTATTCAAGGTGAGGCCACACCAGGACAGAGGAGAGCAGCACAGTCACCTCCCTTGATCAGCTGGTGATGCTGAACCTGATGCACCCAGGATATGGTCAGCTTGCCGTTGGCCAGGACCTACCACTGAGGCAGAAGAAAAAAGATCTGGGATCTGTTACTTTTTGAAATTGTGTAGGGATGTTGCTCCGAAGTTGTGGATACGCCATCCCTGGAACTGGTTAAGGCCAGGCTGGATGGGGCTTTGAGCAACCTGGTCTAGTGGAAGGTGTCCCTGTCCGTGGCATGGGTGTTGGAACTAGATGATCCCGAGGGTCCCTTCCAACCCAAGCCATTTCATGGGTTTGGAATTTCATTTCTATGATTCTATGAATTGTGTGCTTTTTCTAATAGTACAAGCTGCATTTCTCTCCATCTCTCAATTTCCCACCATCATTCATGTGTCTAGGTACTTCTGATTCTTTCTAACAGAAGAATTAGGGTGTCAGTCTCCCTTTTTGCGGACAAAGGCTGCTATAATAGATAGTCGAATATTTCTCGTGAGTGCCAGGAGGAATGACTATTTGTGGACAGATATTGTAGTAGACAGAAGTATTGATTGGGTTTCATTGTAATAAACACTGCCAGATGTTATCTCAGTGTGTACTGTTTGCATTAGTAAATAAATAAATCCTCCAGAGCACAATTATTCCCTATAATGTTTTTTCAAAAGCCTACTATTGTCTTACTATTGAACTTCCCCTGCTTTCTGTGCAGCTTGAGAAACTAATTGGAGCATATGAAGCTAATTGTAAAATTCAAATCCTGCTCTAGGTTCAAATTCCATGTCAAGGCCAAATCTGGCATGTGTAAGCGATGGTATCTCCACTTGAGGTACTCTTTGCTCATCTCAAACTTTGTCCTGTAGGAAGTACCTGAAGAGGTTTTATTCACTGCTGTGTTACTATTCATATTGGTGAACACATTGCTATGGCAATGTCCCAGTAAACATCTGTCTCCTCTGACTCTTGGTAAAGACTCTCAGCTTGTGGGTCACTTGGTACACAAAATGATAGTCCAACCTACTGTTTGTCACTGAAGAAAATGGTTAAATGCCAGTGCTTGAAGCCCAACACGACAGTTACCAATTTAAGCCAGCTCTGAGTAAGAATCTGAGCTTCCACAGAGAGTAAGAATACTAAGAATCCAGATTCACTGCCCAAACAGTGAAAATCACATCAAATCAATGTGAAAAGCACAGTGTGGCACAGCTCATCATTGCAATGCTCAGTATGTTGGTGTGGGCCTGTGTGCAATTCCTGCATCTAAGCTTGGCTAGCGCTACCTTTTTCCTTGCAACTGGCAAGACAGATTGAAGCATGCTTAGATTTTAGTTCTCTGTGAAGCATACTTAGATTTGATTTCTCTGTGACTCCTGGTGATAGCAGCTTTCCCAAAAAGCACCGAGCAAGTTCACAAGCACTTTTTGAAGTGTAGTCAGCGTGTACAAAAATTCATGTTAAATGAGAGCTAAAAATGTCTACTGGGCATTCTGAAAATGATTTCTTTTTATTTTCAGTGAAGACATACCTGTTTCTCTGAAATACTGGTTCCTTGCTCTGCTGGACTAATCTATCTTGTAATTTATGATTTTGAGTAGTGTGTGCTAAACACTGGCTTCCACGGAGATACAGGTTCCCTTGGCAAGTTGGCTCATTCTGGAATGTTCCTAAAACTTATTTAAAACAGTTTCAAGGGTTTAGAAAGATGCAATGTGTATTTGAATTCTCTGCTGCTGAATCAACATTACTAATCTTATAACTCCTAAATTAAATCATCATTCTCTGTGTCAGATCCTAAGTTTAAATACATATAAAAGATGTGAATTTTTCCAAGTTCTTAGCAGTTTTACTATTGTTTGCCTGCTTCTCCCAGTTTAGCAGCTGAATTTAACTGTACTTAGTCTGTCTACTTAAGTACATTTACAATTTTTATACATTTTACTGGAACTTGCTGCGATAGAAGCATTTACATGTGTATATATTTACATGCCTACTTTACAACTTGTAAGGCTTCTCAAAATTTTTAGTTTGGACAAGGATCATCAAATTAATACTTTCATATTTTTCATTTGTTAGTGTCTTCCTTTGTCTTCTTACTGGCAAAAAGAGAAAAGAAAAAATTAATGAAGAGCAAAGGAAGGGGAAAATGTCTAACCTGCCTGCCAACTTTTTCTTGTTGTGTACATGAATACTTTCAGTGATGCCTCTGAAAACTTTGAAAGTAACTACTTTCTTCCAGAAATCCCCATGTAAAATTAGAAATACTTGACCACTTAACAGGCAGCTCTATTTCTCATCTTACTTCCCTTTGAATAGTCAAGTGCACGTCCATGCTACTGAAGCTGAAGAGCAATTTCAAGTTGCATGCAAACGTGGCTCATCAGCTGTGCATTTTCCCTGTTTCTAAGGAATAAAGATCACAAATGTGAAATGAAACATAACAGAGACACACTGGAGTGCAGATCCGAAGGTGGAATCTGCATTGGCTGCACTTCAGCACAGATGGTGGGAAAACTTAAATCCACTCTTGAGTCCTGAGATCTTCACCCCTCTCAGGTTAGAAAATATACCAATGGGAGGAAGATGGAGTAGCTAATTCCCAAATGATTTTAATGATTCATGCTCCCTAAAAGAAGGAGCCATGGGAAATATGCCTGAGCATCACGATTTTGTTGTATGCTATAGGATGTTTGTTTAGTGAAATAGCTTTGCTAATCAGTTGTGTCCCAAATAAAATGAAAAGTGCAACACAGCCCTCCTCAGGTTTAGTCTTCTGCAAAATTAAATGCCTCATTTGTTTCTTTTATCTAGGCAGGAAAAAATGCACCAAATAATGACCAAAGCCTGCAGCTGCTCTGAGGCTCCTTTGATTTTGAAAGTGTAAGGAGTGCATGGGCTTGCTGCTTCTTCTTCAGGAGTTATGATAGAAAACCTTTGCTTTGTTCTCCTCTCCCCCTGCCCTCCCTGTCTCTCAGCTCTCAAGTGATATAGGGGCACACCATAAAACACCTTCTGGTTTTGCAAAAGGTTAAAACTGTTGAAGTCTCGGAGAATCAGTTCGCATTTCAGGTAAATCTTGCAGCACCTAGCTGATGTGACTGTGGGCTTGTTTTCTGTTTGGTAGATATCTACATGTTTCCCTTGCTCCACATTTGCATGGAACAAAATACCATGTTTTTTTAATGATCATTTCCCAGGATAAGGTGGGAAGTCTGTCTCCAGGACCAATTCGGGTTTTGGCATGTCCTCTGTTATTGTGTGCAGTGATGCCAGTTAATGCTCATTGAGGCAGTGGATTTGTGATTCTGGTTCTTGGCCTGAAGTGGATTGAGATTCATAAAAAATAATCTCAAATCACAAAGCCACCATGGGAGGCTTATAGCTTCTGTGACTATCTCACTTGGGCTAGATTTGAATCAGCAATCAGAAGGTGAATGGTTTTGTTCTTATCCCACTGCCAATTTCCTGAGCTAACATAATCTGAGTGTGTCACAAAACTTTATTTTCCAATTGAATGCATCCATCCTTTAAAAACAGGTTAAAAAATAAAAGACAAAATGTAAAGGAAATTTAACATCCAAAAAACACAGAACAGTGCTCAGGACTTTAAAATATATGTAAACATCAGTTCCTGCCAAGTTAGTCATTACTAAGAGTTGTTAACACGGGGGATTGATTGAGAGAATGATTGTTGCTGTAGAATGATGATTTAATAAGAGAAAAATCTGATAGATTTGACATGCTACATAAAATGTGCAGAGTGGTTATTCTTCGGTAAATTGCAACTTTTATTTGTACCCCTTACAGACATGTTTGTTCTGTGCCTTGCCACATTCCCCTTTGTTTCCTGTTATTCTCCTTAATTGCTAGAAATCATTAGTATTCACCATTGTTACGCATGCCACCCGGAAAAACATACATACATCCCATTTTCCTTCCCCTTCCTGCCTTCTCTAGCCCCTTTGCCTGATCTGTTCCCCTGTACTCACCTACCTCCTGTGGTGCTCAGTAGGCCCACTGCAAAATGTCCTGCTTTTCATCTTGAAAAGGTATCTACCAAGAGCTTGGTTCTATTTGCTCTTTGCTAGCACTCTCTTCATCTGCTAGCACCCACTCCTCACTGTTCTGACTGATGATTATTTATTGCTTACTTAGTCCTAACAACATGCTTGCTGCTTTATAAGCAGAAAAATGAAGGCTCAGCTCAAGGAATTTGTTGTACAGGACACAGAAGAAACAGCCCTGCTATTGTTCCCATCTTTACTGACAAGCTTTACTCTGTCCTTCCATTTTTTAGCAATAATTTGTAAGAGGTTGAGGTTTTTTGCTAAGTCAGAAATGACCAGTGCCTCTGTGAAGATCTTGTTACAAGTGTAGTTGGTGTCTTGCATCTTCTTTAAATTCTAGTGTTTCATGCCCAAGTAAAAGTGATCACCTTGACCTGAGCTGCTGCTGAGCCCTTCTTCTGCAGATAGGGTATGCTGGTGTCAGAGACTGGGCCACAAATGGTCTTTGGCTTGCCTTGAGAAGATGTAAGGCAAGCTTTGGTGCTTGTACCCTATGAATAATAATAATAACAAAAAACAATCCTAGAGTCTGATTACAACAAATAAATTCCATAACACCCTCCGCACTATATCTGTTGTTGTGCCAAAGAGCATAACATAAAATGACTGAGAACAACAGCAATTCAAAACAGCAGCACACAATGGTGTAATTGGACCCAAAGCACATAAAAATAACCGTTTAAAAAAAAGGAAAAAAAAGGCAAAAATGGGACCATGGAGTGGTATCAGGGACAGTGTCATGAAACTGCAGTAAGATGCATGAGCCTAGTAGAAAGAAAAAGAGGGGGTGGGGGGTGAGTTACTTATGAATCAGTACAACTGTGCTTTGTTCTGCATGAGTGTTTTAATAGAGCAAGTGTAATATAAGGATCAGGTGGGCTCGTGGGAATGGAACAAAAGGTTTTGTAAAATTAAAGCAAAATAATTATAGCTCTAGGTGTAGAGTGAGCACACTCCAGCAGTTGATAGCAGGAACCTGCTCAGAATGGAGAAGGGAGGAGGGAGGAAGATGCAGTTGGAAAGGTTTTTTGGTTGTTGATTTTTTTTTAATACATGCATACACATGAACATGTACATACATACATATGCATATATAATACAAACAGATTCATATATGTATGTTAACAAAGACTTTAAATCAGTGACAGTTGTATGCAACTTTAAAAATGACTAATATACCCCCACAAAAAAATGCATTAAAATGAAAATTTAAGGAATAGTCTCAAATGAATTAATTAACAACAAAAAAAAATCGCAGCAGAACATTGCCTTTCTAAAGGAATAAAGGACATTCTAAAGGAATAAAATCTAAACCACAGACTATCCAATGACATGGGATTCAAAGATGTTCTTGCTGTAAAAGCCCAGTGAGAAATGTATGCAGTGTGTCCAGTATACTAGTAAAGCAAACTCAAAGTTCCAGAAGTAAACGCGGTCATAGGGGGTCACAAGAAAGCTGTCAGCAATGTATTGTGTTACCGAGTCTCCCATATTTGGGCAAAGCGTTCTGCTGTGCTCTCTTGCAGAAAAAGCTGTTTCCTACCTGAATTTTGGAGTAGTTTTACAAGCAACATGAGAGCTTGGTTGATCACAAGGTGGCCTCCCTGTATCTAGTTGTGTGCTTTTTCTTTCTTTTACCATCTGCCTATATATATACACCAAAGTGCACATGGATTCTGTGTTAAAAATTGAAAACAAAACAAAAACCTGAAAACTGACTCCTGCCCCAATACATATTTTCTCTCTGTTTTGTTGATTGCCTTCAAAATGTAATTAAAGAGATGTCTAGGATCCAGGAATGGAGAAGGACTGTGCTCAGGTGTGTATCCTTCTCTTTCTAGGTATGTTGTGTTAGGTTTGAAATGTTCAGAATATGCTCCTATTTGGGGCAGTGAATTCCAAAAAAATAAATTCTTTTTATTTGTAGATATTTTGAAAGAGAAAGAGCCAGTGAATTTTAACACTAGCCCCATTAACTCCCCATGGGACCTGTAGCTTAGAATGGGTTTCCTTCTACTTATGCACTGCCGTATGGAATGTTCTAAGGAATATGAGCAACTACCAGTGATAAAATGGATGTGAAGTGAGAAACTGGTTTTGTTATAGGACTCCAATTTCTGCCCTCCTGTGGTGGCTGGATGGGCAAGACAATTGCACCTCATTGTGGCACATGATGTAGTTTGTGAAAAGGAGGTTCAGTGTAGCCCACAAAACTGTAGTCACAGGCACAGCTACTACAGATGGCTGGCGTGTAAGATAAGGCCTTGGCAAGGGAGGGGGACAATTAGCCTGCCTCCCACCACATTTCCCCTTATTCTGTAGTCAGATTTCCCTTATTCAGAGTTTGTTCAGGATAATTGTTCACAGACAATATATTTTTGTGCTCACGGTGCAATCAGAGGCTCTTCTCACTTGAAACAGAGCACATCTCTTAGGTAGTGCTTTCTGCCAGAATGTGGAGGCTGAGATCAGAGTGAAGCTTTATGAGCTCCATTTGGTGCTTTTTACTTCCGTCTTGTTTCTTTCTCTGCAGGGGATGTGAAACTAGATTTGTCCTGTTTCCACAGCAGGGTTTTGGTTTATTTTGTTTTTCCAAAGCATTTCATTCGGTGGCGCAAATCCAGAGGAGAGTGTGTTGCAGAGATGGATTTGAATGTCAGACAGAAAGAGTTGTGTTTAATAAACTCTTTGTTGTAAATTACAGAAACTTGAGAGCAGGAGGCCCCGGTTTAATACAAACATTCTGAGGTTAAATTATCGCTTTAAGTATTTACCCTGTAACTTAAAGAGCAATGAGACAAGGTAACTTTGCTAAAATGGATGTTTATGGGGTCTGAAGCTCAAGACTGAAATTCTTTAGTTCTGGATACTCCTCTTGAACTCTTTTCACCTTCCATCTGCCTTTGTCTTTCACCTTAGAGGCAGCTGCCTAATAGAACTTAGTGAAACACAGGGCTAGTTAAAATAAAATTCAAACAACAAAAAGCCCCAATAAACCGTCCCCCCAAAACAAAATCAAAACAAACCCAAAGGTTTTATAGGTTTTTAGAAAAAAAAAAATCCAAACAAACCGAACAGAAAAAAAGATGCTTTAGTAATATGATGCAGTACTTGAAGATGATAGCCCAACATGCAAACAGTTGAACACCTAGCTCCCCTTATGTATGCTACTACTGCTTATCTCCTGTGCTCATCAGCTTTTGAAAACTCCTTTCTATATCACAGCACAAACTACCTATGTGTGTTGATCTCGTTTTGAAGTGATTTGTCAACATGAGCCTATTATGAAATTAAAGGTCAGGAAAAGGCCAGGCATTTGTTGGGGTAAGCACTGCACAGTGGAAAGGGAGAGGTCAAGAATGGCTCATCACATCCCAAGTCTTTAGATGTGCCTCATGTGTGTATTGCTGTTTAGAAACAGAGACACTGTAAAGCTTCCGAGTCAAGCTCTCATTCACAGCAAGACACAATATGCCAGTATCTGTCACATTCCAAGTCCTTGCAACACTATTGAAGTCAGAGAATTCAAAGTCCCAGATTCTTGGCTTCTTTTGAGATCGACTCGTTTTCTTCCTCGCCATTCTAGTAAATCCGACATACATACATGCACATGCATACTTGTGTAGGCATACTGACATCTTTCCAAAGCATGAAGTTCAAAAAAAGGGAACAAAAGCATGGGTTTTTTTTCCCTTGTCCTGTCATTTTCTGACAAAAAAGAACTTCATAAGTTGTTTATTTTCTTCCATTCACTCTCTGCCGGGAGCAAAGTTCAAAGGATTAAGACAAGAGCAGCCCTGTGTGTATTATTATATATATATACAACATACATTATTTAGATAATAAAACCTGTTCTAAATTGTATTTCAAAAATGGCAGTATTTCCACCTCTGCTCAGAAAGAACTGATGCAGTGCTGCTCACATTTTGCTGCTTTTCCTCTATTTTGGAATTCAGTGGACAATAATACACAGGCATCAGTAAGGACTGCTATCCCTCCCTTTGCTCTTTTGTCTGATTATCCCTTTCCTAGTCTGCAGGAGAATGAATCCAGTCTGGCTGGAGAGTTTGCACCCCAGTTTTCTCATGAGGCAGATGAAGTTTTTTAGATAACAGTAGGGACAATTTCTGGTCTTATTGAAGTCATTGGCAGTTCTCCAGATGATTTGTTATGAGATTTGGCCTTGAGAAAAAGGATCAGTCACACTCATCTCCTTTTTATTCTGAACTAGAATGACCCATACCACTACCCAGTGATGGCTGCCTAGGATACTAGCAGTGAATTTTTGGAAAACGATCAAAAGTTCAAATATATGCAAGAATGCATGAAACCCACTGTCTAAGAGACCAGAGAGAATGCAGTTGGCCACAGCAAAGTACACGTTTAAATAGAACCAAATAAAACTGGAAGCTTGTTATATCCATTTTATTATTTTTCTGTATAATATCACTTTAGGATGGACCTCAAACATCTCTCTCAAACCTAAACTTATGTATATGTTTTTCTGCTTTATCTAAAATCTTGTGATTGTAGAGCACTATAAATGTGCAAAACAAAGTCTCCATTCCAAGTTCCCTACAGTGAACAACTTAGAAGCATTTAGTTTTAGCTATTAGGACTTCATGTCCTCAGAGAACAGATTATGCCCCTTTGATCTCTAGATATAAAAATCACCATTTCCCAGTGGTTACAGAAGATCATTTGGGCCCCAGAAAAGTGCCAGGGAGATGCAGAATGAGGACCTTGCAGCTCCACTCCATTTCCAGCATTGCTGCTACCTTCTTGTATATTGGGAAAATAACTAGTAGAGATTTCCAGTAATCCCTGTTTCTGAAATGATTTCAGGACTACTTACATAGCTTAACAACATGCATTAAAGAAAGCAAAAAATAATTTTGATGAAATAGGCATACTTTCTAACCTTATCATAATTTATTTCATGTTTTTATGTGTGCAGGTAGTCTGCAAAGTAAATTCACAGGCATATGATTTTGTGTGTCTGTATCCTATGCAGTGGTCCTTCCTATAGGAAAGGAGTTGATCAAAACCAGTACTCAAATCCAACAAAGTTTTCCCTTGCTTTTGGAGGGGAGGAGAGGTACAGGGTCAAAGAGAGTCTAAGATTTCATTACAGTAGAGTTCAGTTTGCAGCTGAAAGCATTTCACTAACATGTTGCTATCAAGAGTTTTCCCTTTCAAAATTTCTTGTAGGAGGTGAATTTTCCAGTTGGTTTGACTTTGCTGTCAAAAAAGTCAAGCTGATTTTTTTTCTTTCCTCTGATTAAGTGAATAAAATGTTAAGAGTAATTAAGCCAAGGAGAATTTTAAATCTTGTTGGTTTGGGTTTTTTTTTTCTTAACTCCTAACCTTGTAAACAAACTGCTTGTATCCATCTTTGCAGAGACAATTTAAAACCACTGTGCTGAAAATACAGTGTAAAAACACCAGTTCTCACTTCAGAGACAAAAACACTTTGATGACCTTCAGACCTTGTGTGTTAAACTCACAAGTAAAACTCATGGTTTTTATTATTCCTCTTACCTCAAGGTTACTTCAGATCTAAGGTTTCCCATGAAGATCAAACAAGAGGTGGTTTGTTTTTTTACTGTCTTGCACATCCTCACTCATGCCCAGATTATGCCCTCTGTGAAAATCGTAAACTGCAGACATTGTGGCCTTGAAGCTGGAGGGAGGATTGCTTGGTGTTATTAAGGCTCTGATCAGCAGACCAGACCAAGATCTGGCTTCTCCTGTCCGGCTCAGTAACCTTGGAAAAGTCAATAATATACTTGTGCCTACATTCCCCAGCTGTAAAAGGAAGGGGATGCTATTTCCCTGCTGCAGAGGTACTTTGAAGATAAATCTGCTCTCCAAAACTGATGGTGAGCACCAGAGAACCTGCGTGTGGGTTGGGTTCCTAGCCCATGCCACAGTGGTGCATTTTTCTGACAGCACAGGATCCTGAAGATCCCCCAGATCATTATCTGTGCTTCAAGGCAATTGCAGCAAGTCTCTCCACTCCTTCCCATGCAGACCTTGTCAACAGGTGCTTTGGGAAATCTCTACATCTCCCTCCCTGTTGCATAGAGTTGTTGACATAGAGACTTCTGTATGCTCCTTTCACCCTTATAGGATGCAGTGAGTGAGCTTGCCCAGCCTGGCTTATCACTGCTTTGGAGGTTTTGATGGTGAAAATGGTTGTTTTAGAGCAGCAATGTAGTGCTACTTCTGTGATTTATTATCTGCAAATGCTAGTGTTTCTGACACATTTCTTTTTAAGTGTTTTGCTGAAGCCTTGTTCACATCGGCTGATCACATGTGCCCCAGATACAAACAGGAAGACCAAATTTTCAGTTCCATCTGCTGCAGTCTAGAACAATTTTATCCACCATTCACTGAGGGAAAGCAATTCTGATTTAAATGGCACATAAGCTGTGTTATTAGTCTGATAGGATAAAGTATTGCAGTTTTTTCCTCGTGGGTTTTTATATCTGAGATGGAAATAACCGTGCTGCATGAACTCTTAAGTGTAGATATATAAAGCAAAAAAAGAATACTTGAGAAAACAGCAGAGGCTGGAACTGTACATCTGTGATGTCTGCTTAGCACCTGGACTGCTTGTTAAATCTCTTCTGAATCATTCTTCCACTAAAATACCTGACTAGACCTTCTCTTGTTAAATCTCTTCTGAATCATTCTTCTGCTAAAATACCTGACTAGACCTTCTTCAGCAACTTATAGCAGAGGTAGGCAGGAAATCCCATCAGAAAAAAACAGCCAAACAAGCACAACCCCCTTGGAGCCACCACTGTTTGGAAATGAACAGTTAACAAATGCAACCTTTTCACTGATGCCCTAAATTCCTTTGTCACTTAGTAACAGCCTGTGCAAACTACGCCTCCATGCCTGACCTAAGTTATAGCATATTGTTATGTTGTGGAATAATCTATTGTTGAACATGTGCAGAAATGGGTTACAAGAGCCATTAAATTAAAATGAAAATTTATACTTTTTTTTTCACTAAATAAATGTTAAGGTTTATTTAGTGAAAATATCACTTCAGTGTGGAAAGCAAAATAATAACTAAGTTCACGTGCTGTGCTTGGACTGAGAAACATGTCACTGAGTATGTCCTTAGCTTCCTTACACTGCAAATAGGAAATAGTGTTAGCCTTTGTCTCCTCACTCAGCTGCAGTGGACCTTGGTGCCTGCCAGAAGACAACTTTCCAATGGAAAACTTCCTACAGCAATCTGTTTCTTACTAATCATCTTGTCAGTCCTCCTTAAGGCATCACTGCTTTGGGTCAGGTTTGGGGCCTGGTCATACCTTCATAAATTCGTGGGATTTTTAGTAGAAGTAGCTCAGGTTTGTATCAGTGTTACTGACTTGTCTGTTGATTTCAGTGGGAATTTAACTGGAAAAAAAAGGCATATCATTGCGCAGCTTAATTTTAACAGTTCTGGAACAGTTGAATCCTTTACATTACCAGGTTAACAGACTTTAATGTGGGCTTAATTTGCTTTCCTCTTTTCCTCAAAAATAATGATTTCTTTCAATGTATTCTTTGGAGTTCTACTTTGTTCATTTCGAAGTAGCTAAAGATGCTCAGCTGTTGCTAGTGTGTAGTTGTACATATTACACAGACAATGCTGAGGATTAATTCAGTTCAGGGGTGGGATGGAGCTTGTACCGGGAGCCTTTGTGACATAGGGAAAAAAAAAAAAAAAGAAACACTGAGTTGTTTTAAGAGAGATTTTTCTTGCTAGAAAAAAAGCACTGCAGAACGCCTGTCCGGCTTTGGATAGGAAAAACACCTTTGAAAGTGAAAGCAAATAGGAGCTGCAAGAGGGTGAAAACAAATGTGAGGTTAAATCAGACCTTAGGGTGACCCTGCAGCCGTTTTGCTGTGGGTTGGGTTCGGGAGGGTTCCCCCGGGGAGGAAGGATGCACATCACAGCCCATGAACTCTGACAAGTGACAGCGTTTTGCACTGGAGGCAGCTGCGTGAGGTTACCTGAGGACAGTGTCTGGCTCTACGAGCTGATTGCTTAGAGCATTTAAAAAAAAATTAAAAAAAAAATCCAGTTAATGGGGGCACCTCCTAACCAAACTAGATATCCCTTTCACCATGCAGTCCCTGTTGAGAAGAGTATAATTTTACATTAACTACACTGGATAAGTAAGAATTTGTGATCCAGGAAATTCCCTTTTAACCCAATTGTCCCTATTAAGTGTGTTAGCTCTTCTTTCAGAAGCTCTGCTGTGCAAAGGCAAATTAGTATATTAATGTGAGAGCATGTAATTTAAGACAACAAAAATTGGGAAGCCCTTATCCATTTTTTTTTCAGAAGGAATTATTTATTGCAAAATATTGCAGCAAACTCTGGTTGCTTGCAGTTATTTATAAAAAATAAATTTATTTTTCTTCATGTTGTTTATTTTTCGCTTTTAACCCTTAACAACAGAATTATACTTGTCACTTTCATTTTCTTTAATGTACTGTAATTTTGTTTACAGTTGATGAAAAGTTTCATTTTCAGATTCTCATCTAAATACTGATAAATCTGACCTGAAAGTGCCTCCTTAGACTGATCTACTCTTCTCTGTCCTCTTCTTAAATTATGCATAACATAAACTAGACAATAGTCAGGTTTAATTCTGAAATGCTTAGTTTATGTCAGTTTAAGTCAAACAGTTAATCTTATGTACAATTAGTATGTACCTCTGTTTAACTAAAGTTCAGTATATTTCCAAAGACTTTCTCACAAATGGGCTTTGGACAGCAAGTCCACTGATGTCTTCTTGAAATCTGGGCTAACTCTGTTGGTTACATAAAAAACATACATTATGGACCCTACCCTAACGTTGAAGTATTTGTGCCCTGGTTTTAGAGCTTTCAGAGGAAAATCACTTTTAGGGAAGAAGGGAAGCAATGCACTCAAAGTTGGGTTTCCACCTTTTGCATGCTGCTTGTTTCCCCATCCTGTTTTGATTTTGGAGAGTGCTGTGTTGTGTGGAGGAGATGGTCAGCACCCTATAAAAATCCATGTGTCCTGCTTTTCCATTGCTGTTTGACTGAGGGGCTGGAGAGGAATGTTTAATAATGAACTCACAGTCAGTTTGGGCATATGGCACTGTAGGATTTATGTGTACATAATACTAAAGATGACTCTGTGGTTTAAGCATGTTTCTAGCTTGTCTGCTTTTTAGCAGTTGGTATATAGGGTATACATAACAGATGTATTTTATTGGGGGTGTTTGATGCCTCTGGTGCAGTTTGTGCTCTGGACATGGTATTTTGAAATGCATATTTGTATGTCAGGAATTATTATCGCATTTTACGATATTATGGTTTGAATTTTGGGGAATTCCATGGTTTTCTACAACATCACTGCATCATATGAAATGCATATGGTCCTTCTAAATGCATTGAAGTGTCTCTGATGTGATGTTAAGCTTCAACTTGGGGCCCAAAAGTTGTTTTCACTCATGTAACAAGTAGTCAGGCCCAAACTGATTTTGACAGATGATGCATTTCTATCCTAAAATGGGTTTAACGGAATTCTTGATCATAATGTTCAATCCCAGGTGTGTCTTTTTTTTTTCTGCTCCCAATAAGGGTGTTCCTGTTTCGTATTTCAGAACCTAGATTTTCATTTAGCAATTAATGTGGGTGATTCAAGTCACTCCTTCTGTATTTTATGAATTTTTTCCAAATATAGTATTTCTCTGCCTACTGTTGATTGAGCAGAATGGGACTTGCCTACACAAAATTTCTTAGGAAATACAATTTGCACATCCAGATTTCTAACTACACCCACTCTCCCCATTATTGCAAGGTGTTAATCTAGTTGTATGATGCTACTTGCACAGATGCATGCATATATACCCTCTTTAAAAATAGGCTGTGCGCCTAAATCCTTATAAGAGAGATGAGTTTTTCTGGGTCTGTATGCTCACTGAATATTTAGCCCTTGTGGTTACTAGAGCAGAGTTTGTCTGAAGACTTTTCTGTGTTTTTAGAAGGTGCTTTTAGTAAGTAGTTTAATCCTAAGTAAGAACTGAGTTCTTTTGCAGCAAATTTTAATTTAAAACTAATTTTAAAATTACACATATCCATTTTAACAGTACTTTGGATCTGAGCAGTTCTTTTCCAGAAATCTACGCTGGAGAAAATGTTTTTAATCAGGTTAAAATGCAGGCAACATAGAAAAAAAAAATGTTTGCTGTGGCGTGACTGCAGCAGTGCTAATGAGCTCTGCTCTAATACATGAAGGAACATATGGCCCCCATCTGAATACAAACTGGACACAAAGCAGTAATTCAGCTGAGATGTCCTGAGTATTGTAAACTGGGTGAATGTGGTTGAAGGTGTTTATAAATGGTGGCTGGATCCCACACACTGACTCACTGCCTTCTAATGTCCGGGGCTCAAGGTGCTATTTGTAGGAGTATAGAAAATGACCAGTAGAGGGAATTCTTAATTAATGCTAACAAAATAGCAAACTGAAGTGTTATGTTATGAAGAAAAGACTTCTTGTGCTCATGACACAGCAAGAGACGGATTATGGAGAGGGCGAGTTAGGAGGAGAAAAATCACAGGACAAGCAAATTGAGTATTTACTGGCAAATGATTGCTCTCTTAAGCGGAGTATAGAAAATGACCAGTAGAGGGAATTCTTAATTAATGCTAACAAAATAGCAAACTGAAGTGTTATGTTATGAAGAAAAGACTTCTTGTGCTCATGACACAGCAAGAGACGGATTATGGAGAGGGCGAGTTAGGAGGAGAAAAATCACAGGACAAGCAAATTGAGTATTTACTGGCAAATGATTGCTCTCTTAAGCTGTGGCTCTCTTATTCTTGGCATTTTTTTCTGAGCACTAGAACCATTTTCAAAAAATGCATCGTTACAGAGTAGATGTAAAAAAACCTCTCAAAGGCTGATGGTGCAGACTTGTGCAGGTAAGAACGTGTGTATTACTGCATATATTTCTCCTAAAGCTTTAGATTGTCCATCGTTTACAGGACTGCTACTTTTTGCTGTTTCCAAAAGAGCTGGTGTTTTGGTTTCACAGCTTTATATCGTCTGAAAGTTGGGGAAGTGAAGATAGTCTTTTAGGCAGGCTGCAGTGTGTGCTTTTCTGTCAGCACAGATGTATCGATGTGCAAGCAAACAAAACAAGCTCTGTGAGAAAGTATATGGCCCGGGTTTATTTAATTTAAATGGGTCCTGGTTTTTATGGAGGTGCCTTTAATTAAAAAAACTACACATCAGCTTAATGTGGGGCAGGAACGTATTGCCCCCATGAGCTTGCATTGCCAGGCTGATTTCACTGGAGGAATGCTTCTGAGATACTGCAGGGAAGGAACTTTTTCTAGGCAGCTCTGCCTGCATCCCTAGGGCTTCCCTAGGTGTGGCTCCCCAGGGAAATGAGGTGTTTGGGAGCTCACTCTGTTTGCTCCTGTATGCAGTTTGCTTACCTGTTACCTACTCCTTTCCTTTCTGAATTTGACCACTTTATAGCCAAGTCTGATGGATGAAAGTCTCTGAGATACCTGAGCTTTCACATTTGTTTTGGAAGTGGCAAACTGTTTAAAGGGGAAAAGCATTTATCAGCCTTGATGTGGAAGAGACTGTCTTGCAATTATACTCAAAATTGCACATCAGACATCAAAAATAGACAAAGATCCATAAGAGAGGAAGCTCACTTGACTCTCCATGAGCTGGCTCAAATTCACTGATTATTTTATTTTTGTTTATTCCACATGCAAGCTTCAGTGTCTAATTCTAAAAAACCTGTTAGGGCATGGAGATGTATAAGCAGTTAGGATTGCTTTGTCTTAAAATATTACTCTTATGCACATCTTAACCATCAAATAACAAACCAGGAACATGACCATTGTTTTATCAAACCTACAGAATGTTGTCCTTCATTCCTTGTCCCCATTTCATCATGTGCATAAAAGTAATGGTTAAAACAGTTTTACTTCTCACAAGTAAATGAAAATAGCTCATATCCCTGAAGAGCAAATGTGTTCCTTTGATTTTACAGAGGTTTTATTTTGCTTGGATTGGCCATATTTGAGTGGGGTATCCAAGCTGAACACTTGATTGATGGGCATATATGCATTGCAGACACACCTCTATAAAGCCACACAGTAAGCATCAAAGAACTCAATATCAGGTCTAAGTTCCCTGTAAAGAGTAATGGTGATTTATCTTTTCACACAGGCATAGTTTTTTATTAATAGGTATCAAATTGAAGCTATCTTATGTCTTTAAACATGGGCAGTTTTCAGTCCTCATAGTTTATTGTACCATAATTGTGGATATTCTGTTTATTCAGTATTATACTGTTTCTATAATTATATTATATTTATTATTATAAAGGGCTTTGTTATTATTATTATTATTATGGCAATAATTAGTCCTTTTTAAACTCATAAAATCTTGGTCCATCTGATGTCTTGGGTACAGAGTACTGCAAGTTAATTATATAGTATGTGGATGAAAAATAATAACCCTTTTATTGGTTTTAGTGTTCTGCCTTTTAGTTTTAATGACTGTCCCCTCTTCTCTTGGGAGGTCAGGTTTATTTTATTTTCTCTGTGCAGCTACATTTATATCACTTCCACTATGTTCAGTCTTTTTCATTTTCTCTATCAGTTTGAAGCTTTCTAAACTTTTCACATATGAAAAGCTCTTGAGGGCTTTAATGAGTCTTTTACTCTCTGAACCCTTTTTGTTTTTTCTCTATCCTATTTGAGACAGGGTGATCAGCATCGACTGCAAAATCCAAAGTGATGGCGTAACAGTGACTTACATAACCACATTATAGTAGTCTCAGAAGTATTTCCTTTGGACCCTCCATCATGCAGTGTGAGGCACTGAAAAACCCCACTGAATCCCTAGGTATCCTATCCTGAGTTGGGTTATGTGAACTTACCATGCTTTGAGAAGTGGAAGCAGTGCAAATTATTTCTTTATTTCTGCTACTGGGAAAGGCTAGCTACAGAATCCTGTGGAAGGTGTTGGGTTTTTTTTAAAGTCAAAAGTGGTATCTGTGGAGAAGGATCCTTGTACCTTGTGTGCAGCAAACTGGAAAGATTCCATAAGATGAGAATGGTTGACATGGAAAGGAAGTACAGCTTGTTCTGTGGCTTCTAGACCATCTGCAAGTGACTTGCAAGAGATGAGAGGGTGCCAAACAAAAGCACAATTGTGATATAATGGAACTATGAATCAGTCATTGGTCTACTCTTGCTGGAAAAAACAGGCAAAGCCTGGGTCTGTTCCTTGGGTGGTACTATGATACTTAATTCCTTTGTAAGACATGTGTTCCAAGCACTAATTCAAGACCAGAAGTCACATTAAGATGTTGGGGAAAAAAAGCTTTATTCAGTTGAGGCTGTCAAATCTTATCTTTTTATTTCTGCAGATATATAGAGGCATGTTATAGAAATATGTAATACGAAGTCCCTGGGTCCCAGTAGACCATATCGAGTTGACTTTTGCTGGAAGCAAGTGAGTTTTATTCCCATTCATTTCCTCTCAGTTCACCCCCTTTCACCCTTCTTTTGCTTCCTCTTGCCTCTCTCCCTGCCTTCCTACAGAAATTTTCTTCCTTTCTTTCTTTGGAAAAATTCTGCCTGGCATGGTATATTTTTCTGGTATAAAAGATCACTTTCAGCATTAAGGTGATAAAACATACTTTATGCCTTCTTGGTTGCCCAAGAGATAACAAATAGATTTTGAAAAGCAGATGGTTGACTAGAGAGCCTGGAGGTATCACAGAGCTAACAGGTGCAGCTTCCTATTCACTCTGCAATGCAAAGAAATCCTGTTTCCCAGACAAACTAGGAAAAAACAGGAGAAATAGTAAAAAGATGGACTTTAAGATTCCAAATACATATATTTTAAAATCATATTTGTGGCAGCTGATGCAGGGACAGTGTTTGTATGCTGGAAGTAGCCATCCATTGCTAAGAGCAAGGCAAGCCTCATGGCTAAAGCAGAGTGCTGGAAGGTAGAGACCTGCACTGAATTCTGGTATGGCCACTGATGAGCTGAGTGATTTGTAAAACTCCTTTCATGTCTGTTTCCCACACAAAAGCAGGACAATAGCAGAGGAATAACTAATATATTCTTCTACAGATCATCATGATCCCTATATGGGGAAAAACTTAGGAAGGAAAAGTGTATTGCTGTTGAAGCACTAGATACTGAGGCAACTCTAAGCATATTTCTGAAATATATAGAGTAAATTGCTGAATATCTCAAGCAACACAACACATGTAGGCCATTAACAAAGAAAGAAAAATCATACTATCACCATTACCTCTTTCTAGTCACATCTGTCCTATCTTACACATGTAATATGGAATAAGCAAAGTATCTAGCCAGTCTTCCAGTGGTTAGGGAGCTAAATCTGCACTTTTTCAGTTCTTCATGTCTTGACTGAACTTGACTTCTGCAAGCTATTGGTAACTTCAAATGTAATTTATACTGAGTTTTGTTCACACTACCATAAATCCCAATTCAGAATGAAAATGGCTGGAGAATATCAATGCTTCATTATTAATGACATCATTAGGCCCTAATTTTGTGATCTTAAGCTTGAGCTGTCCAGCTGAAATCCCTGGTGCTTACTGAATCAGAGCTGGGAACACTTCATTGCATAGGTGCTCTTAAGCACATTTGGTCTTAGGATATCAGAAGAGTATGAGTGGTATAACCTTTCTCTAGAGGTTATCCTTGCAGAAGCAAGTAATTTATACAAGTCAACAAAATTTCTTGCATTGCTGGAACTAGGAAAACCAGAGACACCTAACTTCTAGCCATCTAATTTGAGTACTGGAGAGTAGGGTCTTCTATTTCAGGGCAAAATAAAGGTAAAGGAGACGGAAAGGATAACTAGTCATAATTCTAGCTAGTAGTGAGAAATGAGGAAAGGGCAAATAATGAGCATGGCTCTTACTGCCCAAGCATTAAATATTAAAATCTTTCAAATCTAGTTTGCAGGGAAAGTGTTTCATTGTGTTTAGTCCTATTAGAAAACAGATTCATAACCATAATCACATTTTAGAATTAATGAATACAGGAATAAGAAAGTAATATAGATCAATAATCTTATGCAAAAGTTTCTCTAAGAGTTATGGAATCTGGTGCATCATACTCTAAATTTTTCCATTAAAACATTTTTCCATTAGTCATCAGGTTGGAGCAAAGTTTATAAAAATTGGAAAAACAAGTCCTAAGAGCTATAAAACATTTTGAAAAGTTAGAATCAAAAAGAATGAACAGGATGGAAATCTTTTTGAGGAACTGGGAGAAAAGAAGGTAATGGGGAAATTTTTTTCTGCTTTTGTTTAAAAGATGGGGTCTTGATGGAGAGTTAAGCAGGTAGAATGCTGTAGCCAACTGTGACAGTATGATACTGTTAGAGGAAGATTGCTCTCCTGTTCTTGTTTTCATACAAATTTCCTTAGTTGCCCCAGTCCTTTGGTTCTATGTAATTATTAACTGAGGTGAAGGAGCTCTCCCTATAGTTGTGAGTAGTAATGAGTCTTTAGCAATTCTTTGCACGTCACCACTTGAACATGACCTCTCTCAGTAGAAGGCTCTTCTTTTCATTATAAAGGTGTTACTTATTTTCTGTATATTTAAGGCATCACTCAGGTTACTTTACAATCCCTTCACTGTGAAGCAGTAGAAAATGCAAACCAACAGAAGTTCCTGAGAGCTTCTTTAATCCTGGATGTGAAAGATAGTCAGTGATGGAGGTTTCAGACTACTTGGGCAGGAGTACTTCTTTAATCCTGGATGTGAAAGATAGTAAGTGATGGAGGTTTCAGGCTACTTGGGCAGGAGTATTGAAGGAGAGCAAAGGCATGGATACATTTAGGATATTGTATATAGCATATTGTAGAAATGATGCAGGGAATGCAGAGAAATGCCACAAACATCTCGATGTGGGGAGATGTCAAGGACTGAATGAGAGCTGCCATTCTAAAACTGATGACATCAGTTTTGTGAATAGATTTAATGTAGTGATAGTGTCCTTGCACAAAGACATTTGTTCTTTCCCTGTTGATTTTCCCCCTCACACCAGTTCACCTACACTCCTGTGACACAGAATTGATGGAACATCATCACATTCCAAAGGGAGTGGAAATCAGACAAAATAGATGTTTCTACAAAGGGCAGATTACCCTTTCCTCTTAGAAATAAAGGAAGTGGTGGTGCGAGTCAGTCCTCAGAAAATGATGTTTGAAGTGTGGTGGATAAAAGGTGCTGGGGCACAGAAGCTCTAAGTGTTGTGAAGAGGTGATACTGCGTGACAGATTTACCTGGGATTTATGTGCTAGCAGGAGGACAGGTGTTGGGGTAGGAAGGCTTTTTATGATCAAGCAGAGTAGCTCAAAGCAGCACTGGTTTTATGTGTGTGAATGATAGATGGTGGTGAAACAGAATACAGCAGAATCCTAAACCAAGGGGTAGTGATTGGGCAAATTACAGGGGGATTTATGATCTCTGCAGCTATAGCTTAGATGATTTGGCTATGCTTTTTCTCACTCTTTTCCCAATTTATCTTGTATTATGTATCACGCCTATAATTGTTTTCTCTGTTGTTTCTCTCCTGACATGTTTAATCCCACAACACAGTCTAGTCTTGATGTTTTCCTTCTCCTTCAAAGAGTCCCAAGAGAGAGAAGCAAGGAAGGTAGATGTATTTGACTTTGGAAAATGAGTTGATGCCAGTTGCAAAGGAAATAAAATATATCACAGGGGTCTGCTGCGGGGTGTGGAGTGAAAATATTGCTTGTTTGTGACAAAGAATTGCCTTGAAGACTGCTTCAACTTGATCAGTCTGAAACCCATGTCTCACTGTTTCCATTACAAAGGCTTTAATGTTCCTGTTTCTTTTGGAAGAGGACTTCATCTATTTTGAAATAAATCCAAGGCTCCCCAAATGTACTGTTTGCTTTCAGGCCCAGCACATGAGAGCTGTGCATCAGGGTCACATTGCAGAGAGGTTAGGAGAATGTACATTCTTTAGGTCATGAGCCAAGTTAGCCAAGGACTGCATATGTGACCAGCCCCATGGCAGTGGAGGAGCCACTGTGTTAGGCTGGTACAGGATGTGTTAATTCTGCAAGAACTTTGAATGTGGGGACATCCAGGTAGCACAGCTGTACTGCAGTACATGGCCATGGCTCCTCCCCAGCCCTGGGCAATGGGTGCAGCATGCTTAGTGCAGCAGAGGACAAGATGTCAAGCTGTGCCCTGGCACAAGAAATCACAGGATGAGGGAGAAGCTAAAGCACTCTCCTGCACAAGTGGTACTGTGCTGCACTGGGTGACTGCAGGGCTGGAATCAGGTGAGATCTCAGCCTGAACAAGCGAAACCCAATATATTTTTATTTTGCATTGTTTTGCATGTAGGAGACAGGACTTTAGGGCCTGTATTATGCATGAGGTCAGAATAGTATTTATATGTGATGCCTTCTTGCTTTCAGATCTGTAACTCTGCTAATCATTCCTTCAGTGGATCTCAGACTGGGTATGTTCATTGGAGTTGATCATTACAGAGACTTAGTACATTAATTCAAGTTCTCAGCAAACAGTGGCTCAATATCCTCACCAAACTCCCAGTGGCTTCCTATCTTGAAGACATAGCTCTCTGACATGTTTTTTCTTCCCCTAATCCTGAGATATCTCTAATCTCCTCTGAGCATCAATCCCCATTTTTCAGTTTGTAGCAGACAACTATTCCAGTGCATACTTGTGGAGCTCATTCCTAACTTATCATTTTTATATTAATAGTTTAACCTAGTGTTCAAATACTGCTTCAGTCCTAATTCATAGAAAGAAAGAAAATAAATGCACCCTCTGAAAGGGACAGCACAACCTTTAATTTAGTGGTAGTAATCTCTGATAGTGCATCCCTGGTGATACATTTTGAAGTTCAAGGTCTCTTTTTATTTCTGTTTTTCTTTCTTTAGCATTTTTCCGTATTTGCGTCAACTGCTAATGCTTTTACCTTAGATTTTTATTTTTTTTGTTTAGAAACGTCACAGGATTTTTAAACATTTCTGTTCCTCTAATTCAGCTTTTAAAAGAAATTCTAAAAAACTCTCACGTAAGATGAGCTCAAATGAACTGCTGCCAGTTGGTAATTTCTTTGTGCTCTAAGTGGGCTTTGCATGTCATATGGGCTAACCATTGTGGCCTGCAACAACTCGTTATAACAGTCCATGAATCCTGAAAAATATGGGTGAAGGTGACAGGGATGTTTGCACTGGTAAGTTACTGTATGAGAGGATGCCTCATTTGTAGGAGACCACCCTCCCTCCTCCTTTGTTAGTTTGAAACTGTCTGGTTTTAAGCAAGCTTGGCAGAAGTGAGGAGATGCAAGGAAACCCAATTCCTACAGGGTTTTTTTTTAAAACCAGAAATGAGGCAGAGATAATTCCTGCCTGCAGGGAAGGCTGCAGTATGCGCTTCAGGGACCAACGTGAGGGTTGTTCTGCCAGCTGGGCCAGTCAGCTTTCCCAGCTTGGTCTGGTGCTTCTTCCTCCTGAGTGATTGCTGGGTGCTCAGCCACTTGTTGTGGAGGAGAGAGCTGGAGGTGCTGGCCAGATTGAAGAGCAAAATGCATGGGAGGAAGAAGTGGGAGAGGGCAGCTGTAGCTGAGAAGACTGGGGCTATCATGGCCAGGATGCCACAGAGGAAGAGACCTCAAATCTAAAGGAAGCCAAGCCTCACTGGTGCTGTTACTCATGGGATGACTTGCTTCATTCAGATAACCTCTTGCCTGTCACCATATCCAGAAGTAATTCAACAAAGAAGCATTGTTTTGAGATTAAAGATGAATTGGAGGGAAAAAGACACCAGTTCTGGTCTTCAGATAATACATGTGAACTTGACAAACTGATTGTAATGTCTTGTGTCTTGAATTCTTTATCTCTGAGAGAAGAATTAAAATACATGTGTGCTTCAGAGGGGAGCTGAGATACTTCATCCTTTAGAAATGATTTTTCTCCTTTAGGAGACAGATGCTTTACCTTTTCCATGAAAAGTTGTAAATGTTTCAGAAACAATTAATGAAGCTTCCTGACATCCTCTTGGGTGAGGAAATATGATTGCTGTGGGAAAACTGAGGCAAAAATCTGTCATGTGAATATTTTATTTTAATAGTTAATGAACAGGGAAAAAAAGAAAGTATTACTGTAAAACACATGAGCAAGGTTGTGGAAAACTGGCAGAGAAAGGATCCGAGATAAATTCTGTCATGATTGTCATCTCTTGAAGGTCAAAGTGGCTACCCAGTGTATAAGGCAGGATTAAATTTGCCTCATGGTGTAAATATAATCAGGAAACTTACCTCTTAGTATACTTAATTTCAAAATGCACATACTGCATCAGGCAGGCTTGTAGTGCTGAAGTAAATACTTTGAAAAGTGACTGCACGAAAACGTAAACTTCCTTTGCTTTCACATCAGCAACAGCACAAATACTTTTTCCATGAAAGCCACCAGCATCTTCAGTCAATGGCAAAAGAACTCCAGCAAAATACACCACACCGTCTTGAGGTGTTGGTGCTGTGTACAATTAACATTGCCTATTGGAAATTGAGACACAAAAATGTAGCAGGCCACACAGCAAATAAAGTGGCAAGTGAGGAAGGAAAAAAACAGATGCCCTGACCTTTTCCTCTCTCTTTAAATCAGAAGATCCATAGTTCTTGGAAGCACGCTCATGTCCTCACAGTTCAAGCTGATTTTTGACTACTCATAAGCATTGGATACATATTGAAACTAAATTATTATTTTAGATTTCTCTTTGGGGAGGGTTTGTGGGTTATTTTTGGTTTTTAGGGTAAGCGTCTCAAAAATCAGCAATTACTTTATATCTGTGGAAGTCAATGAGTGGTGTACCAAGCACTTCAGATGAAACAGACCAGTACTGTGTATTATGAAAATCTCACCCCTAAATAAAGCCAGGTTAATATGAAAAGAAAATGAACAAAAAAACCCTGCTAAGCAGCCCCGACAACAGCTGAATAACTGATACACACCTTTGCTTTTGTGTTCCTGAATCAGATAAGGGAAGACAATGAACAGAAATGGGCCTTATTTCATATCCAGGGAGAGATGGTATTTTCCAGCACATGCTAGCCTTGTTTCAAAATTGCTTGGATTTTTAGTTGTCTTACAGCCCAGCGTATCTGTATACCCATAGGATTTTCCTCTGGCCTCCTAAAATCCACAAAGTTGTTGAGGAATACTAGACAAGAAGGCTCTTCTCTTTCTACGTGCTTAGGTCATTCCTAACTGGTAACAGAAATAGAAATACAAGCTAATTCTTCTGGGAGAGGAAGGTTGATGAGAGCACTAACCTTCTGAGGTCAGAAAACACAGACTAATTCCCCGGTGGTGTCACAAGTTTTGGACTGCTAAGTTCCTCTCCCTGGGTAAGGGCAGCACTCTCCAGGGCAACACTCTCCAATTCTCAAGTTGTCTAGATGCTGTATTTGCCTGATCCCTGATTATGTACTGGGGTTAGTTATAACTGAAAGTTATCCTGATTTTAGTGTATTTCTGTTGTTCAAAGTATGTTAAATAGCCACAGTTTTCTCTGGCAGTCAAAATCTGAATGGTCCCTTATTTTGTAGATGAGGGGAAATTCACTTACAGGTGGTGTTCATGACAAATATGTGAACTGACCACTATCATCCTGGCCATATTGGAGTCTGGATACTCTAATAACTGTATCAAAAGAAACCTTAAGATAGGGGAGATCTGGCTACCAACTGGTCTTTAGTCATAAGAAATAGACGTTTGTATTCTTTGTGTCCCTGAGCTGTAAACCAGGAGGGACGATCCTCATTTTGAATGCCGTGCTTATTCTCAGCATGATGTGTGTGGTGAAGAAGGCATTGAAAGAAAGCATTAAGGCTAGGGTAACATCAAATAAAATGCTGCAATTTTTATTTTCCCTCGTGGAGAACTGAGACTTTGGGACAGTGGCCCTTGGTCTTTTTGCCTCAAAGCTTGCTAAGCTCACAGAAGAATGAAAAATGGTATACCTCTAGCTATAGCCGGACTGGAAAACAGGAAATTCTGCCTGTATCCCTAGCTATATCTGGACTGCAACATATACCTCTAGCTATAACTGGACTGAAAGCACAGGAAATAATAAGGTACCGTAAACTCGTAACTGCGGCAACTTTCCCAGGAGATAACAGGACTCCACTGTCCACTGTAAATCTCTAGCTGCCGCCAAACCACAGCTTTGTCAGGATAAAGGGCAGTTCCACCACCATAAATCTCTAGCTGCACCTGAATCACAACTTTCCCAGGACATTTGTGAGATGCCTGCACTGGGAATCACTATGTGCTGACCCAGGAACTCAAGGGGAGCTTGACTAGTCAGTGCCCTGGCAGAGCCCTATGAAAAAAGGAACAGCATCCAGAGACTGTGTCTGTGTAGCCACCACTGAAGAAAAGATGACTACGGATCATCAGAACCATCCATGGTGGTGACTATCCCTGCTTTTGCATCTCAAACCTTGCTTACTTCCCCCTTTCCTGTATCTAACTCTCCTATCGCCTCTTCTCCCCCTTGTGTGACCAAAAATTAAATCTCACTCACTGGTGGCATCAGACCTTGTTTGTGCCTTAATTTCACATTGGGGGAATCAATCCAACCTTCTCATATCTTATCGGACCAAGACATCCCTTCCATGGTGGATTAGTTAAAAAAGAATGAAGCACCAACAAACTTGAAAATAGAAGCAAATTACTGTGACAGTTTATGCTGAAAAACAAAGTAAATTCTTTCCCCTCCCAAAATGTAGTTCTAATGATATAATGCTCTAATAACCTTGCTTTCTTTTTACTGGTCAGTCTATATGGTTGCTTCAAGATTTTTGATGTTCTCTTACTTGTTTGGCTTTCAGAGCTACAACAGGTAACTCTGCTGGACCTGGTATCTGCTGATGTTACATTGTGCTCGGAACAGGATGTAAAGGGATGTCACTTTATTGCAGCAACTCTCCCACTAGGCTTTGAAATAAAAAGTTCAAACACATCCCCTCTGAATGCCTAACATGTGGTGGTAACTGTAGGAAAATGGGAAGCAGGAGCTTTTCAGGAAGAAGGAGTCTAAGTGGACAACCTCAGTCTATGCCTTCCTTTGAATTAGAGTTGCATGGCACAGTATCCTGTTTATTTTTTAAAACAGTCTAATCCTTTTCTCTTTTTTCATGTATGGCTTTGTGCTTTATTTTATTTCACAGTAATTACACCCTGTATGCCAGTGTCCTGTCTAGCAGGCAAACATTGCTGTGGAATACAATCCTAAGCTCCACCAAACCATTCCCACAGTCCAGACAGGGCTGCCTCCTGCCTCGGGACACACAAAGACAGTCACAACAGTAAACTTCATTCAGCTGGAATTATGAGATGCTCTTACTATTTGACAAAAATAAACCCAAAGAGGAACTACATGAGTTCTGAAGTAGTAGTCAAGGCAAAATACGTGTGCATGAAAGGGTGGTAAGAGTCAAATCCTAAGTATGTAATGTGGAAGCCAGTCGTAATCAACAGCTTGCTTTTCACATGGTTTCATTGTTCTCCCAGCTTTATGAGGCAAGGTGCCTCATCATGCCTTTTTTCCCATGCATTATATGGTAAGGGCAGCTGCTGGTTGAAGCAGGCATTGTGCTACTTAATTCCTCTCTGGTCTTGGGTGTGTCAGTTTGGGTTTTGTGACCTGAAAAGAGTGGCAAGGTTCCTGCCATAAATGACTTGTGAGAATTGTTGATATATTGAGGGATAGAGCACATTGATCTTAGTAATACATTTGTCTGAATAAGTGCATCGATATTTGGCACATTGTTAGTAACACCTTTGTGCACTCCTTTTCTATCTCAATGTGCATACATACACATAAACCTACATCTTCAAGTTTTCTTTCAGTACATGACCATTGGGACAGAGGAGAGAGATCCTCTTATACAAATCTGTTAAATACATCCTCTGTTATTTGTGGCAAAATTAGGTTTTTGGACCCTACTGATTAGAACAAGACACATAGTTATTACAGAGGATATCAGCTGTAGGAAAGAAACACTGTCTCATCTTTATACCACATATCCCATTCTTTTGTCAGCTTACATTATAAATAAATAACAAAGCAATTTGACACATGCCCATTGATTAAAAATAAAAGTTGTCAGAGTGAGAGGAGAAAGACAAAAATATGAATTATTAATAACAATATTAAGCAATGCAAAAAAGATGCTTAACATGCAGGAAAGTCCCTGAAAAGTCACTTAGTGAAGGGGAAAGAAAGGACAGCCATGAAGACCTTCCCTCCACTACTACTTTGTCTTTTCTTTGCTACTTGGGCTCTTGGAGTTTGGTGTGACCGTGTGAAAGAGAAGGATGATACTGTAATTTTATGTAATCTTGTTTACTTCATCTCTGTTATTCCTAACGTGCACTACCTGCAAACATGGAAACATCATATAAGGAATGGAGTCAATTTAAAGTGTTTGTATTGCATCATGATTGGGATTGGCCATTTTATATTTCTGAGCAATCTTCCTGGCAGTGGAGTTTGAATGACCAGTTGACAGCACTGACACATCTATAGCAGAAGCTAAGCTAGTTTATACTCTTTCTAGATTTTGTATATCACACATACCTGTGATTTAGTATGCAGATATTAAGGCATTCAAAAATGATAGTAGTAGCTTGTGTTCTGTGTACTTTGTGATGCTCCAAATGATAAAGCATAAACAGTACCCTAGTAGCTGGCATAATTATGCATTTCTTTTCCCACCTTCTGTCGCTTATTTTGGTTGCAACTATTTAAATGCTTTCATTTATCAGACCAGTTTGAATGGCTGTTGGGTATATTGACCATCCTGGCAATACTTAATTTTCCATCTGTGAAGATCAGATTTCTTTTTTCACTGAAGAGGAAAGGAGGAAAAAGTGTACTAGTGAAGAGAAAGAGAGACAATTGCACAGTTTTCGCAAAAGCTGTAGGAAACCCCTCAGCGACAGTCCTGTCCGCTGAAGAATTCTCTTGCCCCAAGCAGGTACAGTGTGTGCTATCACAACAGAACAGCTAATCAGAAAGCTTTCCTGGTAGCACCAGAGGTCCAATTGTGGTTAAAGTGATGGTGTCTCTAGAGGAGTATCCTGTATTAGACTTCCTCATGGCCAGTCTGAGCATTGTATTATTTGTAGCTGGGGAGCTGATGTCATCTTAAAAAAAAGCCACCTGCAGGAGCAGTAAAGCTCCTACCCTGTGCTTGTGATGTTAATGTTTTGAATTAACAACTGTTAATGAATTCACAACATGATCTCCCAATTATTGTGTGTTAATTCTGGAAAGCTTCTTTTGATGCTTCTTTGATTCAAGTAAGGGCTAGGCACTTGTGGCTTCTATGGATTTCATTAAATTCCAGAAATGCTCAGAGCTTCTGAAAACCAGGGTTAAAGAATCTTCTGTCTAGCATTTAGTTGCATATGGTGCAGGTACCTTCATCCTCACTTGGACTCCCTGTTCAGTCAGTTGGGGAATATTAGACACTTAGAGGTGTGATTCAGCCTGTCACAAAGGAAAGCATCTGAAATACTCTCTCATGTAAGGGATCACTTCTGTTCATAGATTATAAAATCTGAATGAAGACCATAAGCAGTTTAAAAGTTACCTGAGATTCTTCTGTGCATGTTGCAGCAAATTTAATACCCGAATTTAGGGAGTTGTCCTAGAAATGTTAGTCTTCACTTTTCTGTTTCTGTGTGTAAAATGGGAGCACTATGCAGGTTTGCAGGTTGTGTGAAGATAGACTTCTCTTACTTGATGCATAATTGTAATGATGTGACTACTTATTAACTGCTAAATGGTTTGCATTTACATTTTATGTAGTCTTTTTAGTTTCACTTACAGCATGAGTAAGAATTAGCACTGAGTGGATATGTCTCAGCATAGGTACCTTACACTATTGCTAAATTTGTCTGTATATGAAATTATTGGTCTCTCTTAAATATTAATTGATGTAGCCTGACTCCCCTTAGTACTTCTAATCTGCTGCATCTGATCCCCAGGGTTTTGGTGAATATTAATTTGTGCATTAAAAGACTGAATTTAAGTTAATTTCATAGGTTTGAAAAAGTTGCACATACCAAGAGTTGTGTAAGAGAGCTCAAGAACAGATTGAACCGAGTGAAAGGGAACAGCTTCTGGGGCAGGACTGGGGTGATGGAGAGGGAAACAACTGCCCTTTCTCACACATACCCAGAACTATAAGCTTAAGCCAGATAAAAACACGTAAAGAGCATATTATGCCACTTTCTGTTGAGATTTGAAGGAAATAATTTCTTAAATTGTTTTTGTCTACTGGCACCATAGGTACCCTTATTCAAAAATCTTGGACAAACATCTGCAAGGAAAGCTTTAGACTTTAATTTATTTTTTTTTCCTTGAAAAGGAGATTCTTAAGAAAGCAAGTAGGCTTTAAAATTCAGCCAGGAGGGTTAAGACAACCTTTGATAAGGAATTTCAAAAATCTGGGAGAAAGTACTTTAATAATACCATTGTAGTACTTTCCATCAGCCTTACTACACCCATGTGCAGTATTTCAGCCCTGTAAACTGAAGCATACTTACGTTAAATGATTTGCCCAATATCTTATCATGGGTAAATGGCAGACCAGAAATGGAACCCATTTGATTTCTTGTTGAATTTAGAGACAGTATACTGGCTCTGAAAGAAAAACAGTCAAGAATTCAGCAGTATCACTCTGCTTGAGGAGTCTCCCATTTCAATAAATGTGTGCCTGTGCTCCACTGACCGAGATCCGCGAGGTTGGTTTTCAGTCCAAACCTGTGTCTCCTTTGTGGGGGTGCATTGCACTACCAAGTCTTTCAGTGATCTCAACAAAAAATCTTGTTCTTAATGGCCATATTGGGGAAAATACAGCCATCAACAAGTGCCACCACTGCCCGTGAAGCAAGTATGGGTGAAAGAAAAAGAAACTGTAGAGTCATAAGAACATAGGCCGCAGTTTGAATGTTTCTACCAATGTTGGGCTTCTTATTTTAGAGTAGTGAAGATGAGACAACAGATGATATTATTTATCTTTAAATCCCTGTCTAATTGTATTTTGCATCTCTTTAAGATATTGAATAAATATGGACAAGTCTCTGTTTTTTTTGATTTATATTTTGAAATTTGACAACTCATTGTGTGAGCTTTACAGGGAGGTATTTCTGGTTTTTGAGAGAAGCAAATAATACCTTCTTCCTGGAGCATCTGGGCAAACATTTGAAATTAGTGGCTTAAGTGTGTTGGATGGTATAAGATACTAGCATAGACTCTGGATCTAGTCTGGAACATTCAATCTCATAATCTTGAAAGGAAAATTCAGGAGTCAGGGCAAATGCAGTCCAATATGATTTGTTCAGTCAGGACTTTGTTTGCAAATTCCTGTCAGGATTGAGCTAAGCATATTTATAAAATGTAAAAGTGATGTTCTTTCTTAGAATTTCAAAATTTCTTTTGTTTGGAGGAAATTTTGCATGTGTTACAGCTGGTTTAATTTGCAGAGATAAAGTATGAGTTTCCTCAGCCAAGACATGGAGGGCATAAAGTGAAGTTTTGTGAGCAGAGTTTTTCATTAGCATCTTATTTTATGTTTGGCCAGAAACAGGAGGAATTTTACTTTTTTTTGCATTTTGTTGAGGATAAGAAGGTCTGCAAGCACTGAGTAGATGGAAAGGTACACATGCAGTGTCTGTTCAAGGCTTGAACACAGGTATTTATTGCCACATGGGATGCTGTAGGATACACTGCCTGGTCTTCAGCTGGTTTTCCCAGAAGACAGTTATCTCAGAAGTGGTAAGTTGTATCTGCTAGTAATGTCCAGATGTGCTTAAGTCCTAGGGCTTTTCTGATGGCACTTGAAAGCTGTGTTTAAGTAAATGCCTTGAGCCCTAAACCCCAAACTTTGCATACTTGAAACCACATCTAGCATATGATTTATTGATGATAATCCTACCTTAGAGTATTTTAGGAGAAATCCTTTTATAGCAGTTATTAGAGGAAATTTCTAACTCTGTTAAAATGGTGTATAATACAAAGGAGGGGGAGAGATCTAGACTAGTTGTTTCCATTAATGCTGATTTGATTACATTGGTGATCCTCTGGCAATTTAGATGAGCCCATGGGCCAAGATCTTTACCTATAAATGCTCATCCTAATCCTACCATGTACTGGGGGTGTGATGGGTAGTTAGGAATAATTAGCATACAGTTTAACTGTTAAGATACCTGACACAGTGTAAAAGCTCCCACAGCACATTTACTGCATGCTGTGAATATTACTTGTGTTCCCAGATTGCCATGGGTTCACACCTGCTAATCATAGAAAAATTTACTATTACTTAAATTCTTGTGTTTCACTTCTGTATTAATTGCAATGTGTATCAAACAAAAGTGAAAACCAATTTATGTTCATTTTACTGAAATCTGTGCAGGATCTAAGGGGGAAGTATTAAATATCTGCAGTTTGGTAAAATCTGAAGTACCAAGGAAAAATATGTATTATCTGAAGTTACTCAAGGTGTATACCATATGTTTTAAACAGTTGGATTATAATTCCAGATAGTATATAGCATGTGTTGATATTGTCCTATTCTATGGGCATAATTTCTTCTAAACTGATAGCATAAGGTTATATATCAACTGATCAGATATGATCTGTCAGGTCCTTTTTTTGAAAGCATAATCCTTTCTAAAAGAAACACTGTCAAGTTTGAACCTTTTTCTTTCATTTCATGCACAGACATTTTTCTGCAGCTATTTTCTACCATGAAAATAAGAATAATAAGAAGAGAGTTTTACAAACTCAGCCCTTATTCCAGCAAAGCTCCCACTGGCTTCATTTTACCTAAGTAGAAACCAAATCAAAAATCAGTGAAGTATTTCAGGATTATGGTCCTTATTTAGAAGGACATGAAATAATAGATTTATTTGGTAGTGAAATCCGAGGAGCTTTTGAATATGACCAGTCTTGTTTAAACCTTTTTATTGATGATCAGCACTGAAGGGTTTAGTTTCATGAAACTTCACCCTTGAACCAAACTTAGAGAATAGAAATTAGTAAGGCCAGTTTATTTTATTCTCCAGTTGGTTAATCTTCCACAATGGGCAGTCTTATTTGTTACCTGTAAGCATAGCACAGGAGAGACAGAATGTAAACCTGCCTAATGATCATGCAGTGGAATAAGATACTGTTATCCTGGCAAACTTGGTGTTAATTTAGGAAGTTGTAAGCTGATCTTTTTCTTTTTTTTGTCATTTTTGATATTCCCGGTTTTAATATGCTCTGCCTTGGTAAAGGCAAAGTTTATGATCTCTGCTTACTCCAATTTTGATTGTGGTGAGTACTTACTGAATTTGGGGAAGTCATTGCCTCTCTGTGTTGTTACTTGATGATTTGTCTTATGGTTAAGACTTGGTATGGGATATAAGAAGAGTGAGGATCACATCCCCAGCTATCAGCCAGGGACATTGGGTGGACTCCAACCAACTATTTCCAGTGCACAGGTGATGGTAGCATTGATTAATTCATGATCACAAAGAGCTTTGGTCTCCTGGAATAAATAGGAGTGCAAAGTATTATTAATGGAACAAATGTTTCACATACTTAATACACAGTGTTAAATATCATGATTTTAGCCCTCATGATAACTTCCTGGTTAGGTTTCTGGATCGATTGTGTTCATCTGGCTAACATATGGCCTAAGAACTGGATGTTAACAGAATCTTCTGAGTTTGGGCAGCATATGCAGACACTTTTTGTATTGATAGCTGGGAATTTCTCTTCCTCTCTTAACTGGACTTGTCCAAGCTTTCAGCTGTGATTTAATTTCAAAAAGCAACATCGTGCTGCAAGATGCGTATTTCCCCCTTTTCCAGATGGTGAGAAGCAGAAATTTGTAATTTTTAGGGACTCTGTGAAACATAACATTAATTCTGGTTGTATTTGCACTGGGGCAAATCTTGCCCTTGATACATTAGTATGAAATTTACCACTGCATTACCAAAGCCAGGATTTGGCATATTGTCCATTCCTGTTTAGTAGGAAGCACTTATTGATTGACCACTTCATGAAATCATGGATATGTTATGCTCTCCAGCTTTTCTCCGGAGCAACTCACAACTACAAGGCACTTTTTGTGGAATTTCAGTGTTTATGCATGATGTGAAAAGCAGAAGGTTGTGCACATCTAGATGAATGTTTTACTTTGCTGGCAGTGGTTGCAGTTTTACTGAAAGTGTCATAATATCTGATGTTTTTCTTAAAGATTGTACTCTTGAGGTAAACAAATAATGTCAAGTTCTTTGTTTTTTGTTTGCAAAATAAGTTTCTAGTCTTCGCAATTGGAGGGAAGACAATGAATTTATGATCAAAGTATAATGCAAAGACCCAGAAATGAGAAAAACTATAAATATAAAGGCTGGTACTTATTTGATTGGTTAATAATATTTTTAAAACATGAGAATTTTCAGAGGAAAAATGGGGAAAATTGTGAAAGGCAGGAGGGAAACAGCATGAGCTCAGGATCAGCAGTAGTTCATTTGCATTTTGTTTTCAGTTTGGTCTGAGGAATAGTTTAGTGGTCTGAATACTAGCTTTGAAATCCCTATGCAAGTTGAATCTGTATCTACAGTATCAGCAGCGGGACTAGGAATAAAATTCACACCTTCACACCTCTACAAAGAACAAGTATAGCAGTGAGATTTTATTACAGATTTTTGCCAGCCATTTAAACAAAGATTTCTAAAAGTGTTCTGTCTGGTATTACTTATCTGTGTCTTTATTAGTTGACCAAGAAATGTACCATTCATTATTCATCTGTGTGATGTTTCTGTGCCTCTGCCTGCCTGCTTGGCTCGATTTCCTCTTCTCTCCCCACTTGTAAGTGTTTGGGCAGTGAAAGTACTTACTAAAACAAATTTCCAAGGTATTTCATGATATTCTGCTGGTTTAATTCCTTAAATTAAGATCAGAAGTGTTAGGAAAAGTTATGTGCCCATTCAGACACTAGTCATTAGATTTGCTATGGGATTTGCTGGGTGGAATTGTAAATTCTTTATTATATGGGAATCAGACTGCATGATACTGAGGGTCTTCTCTGACTCCAAGAGCTGTGAAATAGCTTTTAAGGCTTAAAATGAATGGTTATGAATAAGTTTGGGTTTTTTCTCTGTAAATGCCATTACAAAAATAACAATAACAGTAAAACTGCAAATAAAATACTTTGCCTAGGGAATTGTTTAGTTTTTTTTATTTGGATTGTACTACTATCCAGTCCCTAAACAGAATTAGAGTCTGTTTCTGGTAAATGTTTGGGTAGAAATTAAGAGATTGCCCCTGCTTTAAATCTTCGTAGTCTACATCAGAGATTCATACAAATGAGAGGAGACATTGCTATAGGCAAAATGTCAAAGGACATTTTGGAGATTATCCTGTTGTAGAGATGGGCCAAGAAATCACATCTGAATTGAGCAGAATGTGGTAGCCACAGGACTGTTCTGTGGATGAAACAAAACAGTGCAAATTGTGACTTTTTTTTCTAAGGCTAATAGTTTCAATGAAACTATGTTGAAAATTGACTTCTAGCCACAGGACTGTTCTGTGGATGAAACGAAACAGTGCAAATTTTGACTTTTTTTTCTAAGGCTAAAAGTTTTAAAGAAACTATGTTGAAAATTGACTTCCAGAGAGAATACTTTTGATTTTCAGCTGAGTGTTTTCTACAAAAAAACCTTAACATTTTCAGTGCAAGTATTTGTCTTACAAAAACCCCATTCAGCTGCAAATAATTTTTTTTTATGTTTTCAGATGTTTATTTTATTGATGTTTTCAAATACATTTATTTTTTTTAGCAGCCTTTGTTCGGCAAAAGGTGGGACCTAGTAATAGTGGCCTATGGATCATTGTTTTTTGTGAGTGCCATGGCTTGAAAACTTGTTGCAAGGAACCTGAAAATGTATATGGTTTCCTAAAGGCAAATGCCAAACCACCCTCCATACACTCGTGGAACCTGTTGGTGTTCTTACTGGGGTATTCCCCCTAGAGTCTAACCCAAAACAGCATTGCCTGCAACAGGTTTTAGATAGAGAGTATCTCCAGAATTTGAAGTCAGTTCCTGACACTGTTTTGCTGAAAAAAGGGAGAAGTGGTGTTTTTCTTTCTCTTCCCTTGATTTTTCTCTTTCTTGCACATAATGACTACTTGCAGGGGAAGAGTTAAAAAAGATGGCCATTGCTTTCTCCTGCCTTGCTTCCACTTGTAGACAATCTCCTCTAGTGAGTAAATCAGGACAGGTGCCAGGATTGCTGCTTCCCCAGCCAGCAGCATAAGGAAACTGTCTGGCTGTACTGGGCAAGTTTTCCCAACTTTGTGTTTATTAAAGTTATGAGAAGAAGCAGGAGCATTGGAAGCTTTTTGGAAACTTGAAAAAAAAATACAAAAAAACCAAAAAGCATCAGCTGGCATTTTATGTTGGAGATTTTATACAATGCTGACACAAAGCCAAAATCTTAAGACTCTGTTTTCATCCAGTAAATCTTAGGAGCTCCTTGAAAGCTTGAATCTTGATTAGCTAGACTACTTTAGGACAGCTATCAAGCTATTGTATTTTAAATTTGCATTGTTCAGTTTCCCAAGATCAAGTGGATTGTCTTGGACCCTGAAGAATAAAGGTGAAGCTGCAGAGAAAATTATGAGTCTGTCCTACAGATAAAATGCAGTTTAGGATGAGAGCAGAGTTATATGTTAGCAGGTCTTAAATAGAAATCTCGGTACTGTCACAGAAAGCCAAAGGACACTGCAATATTTAAATCAAGCTGAGTTTCCTCCAGCTAAAATGAAATGAAGGAAATGGTGCAACTTGGCAAATACATCTTGACCCCATGCTATTTTTACAAGTCAGACAGATGTGCAGCCTCTGATAAGCTGGTACCCAGGACAAGCTATCGAATCAGAAATCTGTGGACTCACTCTTCAAATCCCAGCACTAATCGCAATGATAAAGAGCTACCTTTCGATTAATCCTGTCCTGGACTTTAGACGAAAGATACTGCAGTTTAATTACTGAGTGAAATCCACTTTGTCTGATCTGCCAGTCTGCACTGTAATGTCATAATATAATCAGCTTCACCCCTGTCTGAAGCTCTAGGGCTGTGAAGTCCAAGGACTTGTTTGATTGGAAGAAATAAAACGATGTTCAAACAACCACCAGCCACAGTGCTGTAATTACCAAAATCTTGTTTGCATCTGTCTGTCATTTTCACCATTGGCTTTTTATGACATGAAGAGGCAAGGAGAGATCATGGTGGATAAGAACAGCAACGTGACAGGTGACAAATCAAGATGTGGGGTGGTTTGCTTGTAGGAAATAATCATTGTAAAATATTCAGGCTAATTAAACTGGGTCTCTTTCTTACATATTTCCCATCGGCTTCAGTGACACATGCCGGTTCAAGCAAAGCCAGCCACTGGTACTGTCATCTCATAATTAAAACCTGTAACTGATCTGGGAGTGTCTCCACCAGAGGTTCCAGTGCAGGGATAGAGTCATGTGAGTGTGAGAAATTGTATTTCTACTCATGTGAGAGAGTGAGCAGGGCTGCCACAGTGTGAGATGTTTCCTCCCACCCCTCTTAGCAGATATTAGCCACGATTTGGAGGGAGTGTTTCTTCAGACAAAGAAGGAGGCTATGGCTTACTGAAATGCATTAGTTAATGTGTCTTACACAGGTGTATGGCTTAGTTCTCACAGCTGTGTGAGAGCTCTTTGCTTTAAGCCCCACTGAAAGCAAAGGAAGGATTTAAGGTGCTCCTGATCTCCTGGTGTCAGGCCTTTTTCCCCCAACCTCCTTTATTAAGTGCGCAACCAAGGAGCATCGGCAGCAATTTGTTTTCAGTATACCGTGGACAGTATTATTCTGGAGATTTCCAGGCTCATTTCACAGAGTTGACTGAACACTAGTAACTTTCTCTCACCTCTGATCTTGGCAGAACTGGACCATTAACAAGAGATGAGAATATCGGAAGTTTTTAATGCGTGTTTTGTTTGAGTATTTTTCTGGCCGTGCCAGGTAGGTTGTGGTAGTGGTATGGAAAGAAGAATAGCTGACAACGCCCTCAAAAATGGTATGGGCTCAAGTTAATGCTAGACATAGATGCCAATGACCAGAAAAAGGAAATGCAGCTTTTATCTAGATGCATCTTTTGGGAAGGGCTGTGGTTAGGTTAAGTATGGTTGGATTTGCTGTGTCTTTTCGATGCTTAGGTTTTCTTCCCCCAACCACTTCAAAATCCTCATTCATCTCATCTTACTTTCTTATAATTCAGTTTTCTCTGCTTTTCCCTTTGCATCTTTTATGTCTTTTGTCCGTTTCCAGACAGATCTTCCTTTTTCTTCTTCTTACACGATACAGTCAGTCAACCCGTACCATCTCAGTTGCACTTTTGACTCTCTATTCCACCCTTCTAGCAGGGAGATCTTATACTGACACACTTCTCCCAGCTTCTCTTGCCTAAAAGCACTTGCAATTTCTATCTCTATCCATTTGTTTTTATAGAATGAGCTGGTAGGCTATCATGAATCACAACCACAGTTTGACAATGATCCCTGTGCTGCTTCCTCCTCAAAGGATGGGCTTGTTCAACACCTGTGACTAAAGAGGCCAAGCACAGGGTAAGATGAATGCTCTGTAGGTATCCTGGAGCTATAGCCTGTGGGTAGATTTCTTTGCACAGACCAGTTCTCCTCTGTACTGCAAAATCAGAGCAATGTCTTGGGGCAGAGACTGGGGGGTAAAGAAGAATATCAGACAGTAGTTGTTAGCAGGATGTCTGTGTGCCTCAAACTTGCAATACATTTACTTTCTTCCTCTTCCTTTTGTACCCTGTAGCTGACAGCGATGCCTAGTATTGCCTGTCAGCAGGGATGGCATGCAGGGTGTTTTGCAATGGAAATCTGGCTTTAAACCTAACTGGGTTTGTCACTACTGTTTTAACTTGTGAATGGTATTTAAACATTACAGTCTGCAGACTCAGTTCCAGCAGGATCTGGAGGCGGCTGTTGAGAGAATCTCCTCTGAACCAGCTTTGACCAGCAGCACTGGCCCTAACACTTTATTTGTACAGTACTTTTGCCCTCAGTCTAATCCTTTGGTTTAGAAACAGAAATGTCAGAAGGAAGATGTGCATAGCTTCTTTTAAATCCCAAGAGTATTTTTCAGCATGAATGAGTCCATCTAGTTACATGGCCTTGCTAAGACCAGACTGCTGCACTGATGATCTTGCTTCCCAGGGGAAAAATATCAGAGGAACCTGGACGATAGTTATATACCAATTCCTGCAGAAATGATTTCTTTTCCAAATCAGAGGACATAGCATAGCATATAAAAGCACCTAAAAAGAAAATTAAAATTTAATCTATATGGATCAGGATAAACTGTGTTCATTTACAACAGGAAAAGAATGCAGATGGAATACAGGTTTATTGTAGAAAAGCCGTGTTACAATGTCCAGTGACATGAAGTTCCCATCTTTCTAAAGACCTTTCTAAACACCTGAGTATGAACTGAGGTGTTTGGTATCCTTACAAACAGAAAGATGGAGCATTCTTAATATAATGGCTGTCACATATTTTGATGTGGGAAGTTTTGTGTGCATGATGCTACACTGCAGCCCAGTTAGAACTTTGAGGCTATCTTTGTAAATGTAGCACAGGCTCTGGGATAGTTTAAGACTACCACCACATTATTTGGACTGACACAGGAACTTGTCAGAAAACCCGAATCAAAGTGTTCATGGCTGTATAGATTATTTTAGCCTTTTATCTGGTCTGGAGAAATGAGTTTCTCTTCTCTTTATCACTCAGTGATATTTGTAGGTCCATTATCTTAGAATAAACACCATGGCGTCTTCTAACAAACTGTGCTACTGCTAGCCCTAGTACTGTGTGAACTAATGATTTCTGCTGTGCAAAAACAAAGCAGCAATGATCAATATTTAGAGGGCGTAGCACAGGCAGGAGACTAGAGGAGAAAGAGGAGAAGCAAGCAGAGGAGTGGTCTGAGGACTGGAGAGGAAAAGTTCCTGACTGAAACCCCATCCTTTATCACGCATGGTGTTGTCTGTCCTGTTCTTTCAGTATTTATTCCTTAGCTCCCATACTGCTTGTTCACTTATAGTTTCGTGCCAATGCTGATATTAGCCCTAGAGTTTAGCCTGACCTCCACATGCACATCTCACAATGACATTTTTATAATTATTTTGAGGTGCTATCAACATATTCCTATGTCCTATGTGGCATAACCAAAAGCTATTGGAAGTAGAATGAGACTTGTATATACTGGGAGCAGTTCCACTCAGATACATGAATCAAATCCAACTCGTGGAGTATCAGGAGCAAGAGCTGAATCTCAAGTCTGCTCCTCAGATATATTACTGGGAAGTAACTAATTTTCTATTGAAAATGAGACAATCATAGAATCATGAATATTGGAAAAGACCACAAAGATCATCCAGTCCAACCTTTGACTGAACACTTAGTTCCTTAGCACTAAGTGCCACGTCCAGTCATTTCTTGAACATTTCCAGGGATGGTGACTCCACCATTTCCATGGGCAGCCCATTCTAATGCTTAACTAATCTTTTAGTGAAGAAATTCTTTCTGATGCCCAACCTGAATCTCCTCTGGTGCAGCTTGAGGCCATTTCCTCTTGTCCTGTTGCTGACTGCCTGGGAGAAGAGACCAACCCTCACTTTGCTATAACCTCCTTTCAGGTAGTTGTAGAGAGTGATAAGGTCACCCCTGAGCCTTCTTTTATCCAGGAAAATTGCATCATGGTGCTGAGGTATTAATTTTCAGGCTGGTGAGAACACTGCTGGCAAGGTGTCATTTCATCATAAGATAGTGATCTTTTCTCTTTGGCACAGTCTTTGATAAAGAGAACTTCTTCTGATGGATGTCTGACTGCCTTCTGATGGAGGTCACTTCTGGTGACATAGAGATTGAAGATGTCAGGGGTTTAGGTCTGAAGGCATTTGGTCATCTTATTCTTTTTATTTTTGATGCCTGTTATTTCTGTCCCAATGAAGAAAGGAAAATTCTTATGCAGTGGCCAGCCTTTATTAAAATTACCTTCTCCCTTGCAACATGGTGGTTCACTCTCCTTTTTGTCTAAGCATGTCACTTTGTGCACCAGGGAGAAGTGTTGTGCTGAGAATCCCAAGGAAGGAGAGGAGCCAAGTCCTCTGCATAACCTAGAGAAGGTAGAGCATACCCTGAAATCTCACAAGGTGGCTCCTCATCCAGTCATGAAAAAGCACCTTGCTGATATGCTGTGGCCATCAGCCATCACCTTGGCATTTATCAGAAGGCAGGACTATGTTTATATTAATTGTGGCCATTCTTACGCCACTTTTTAAATGAAGGTTGAATTGAAGCCCTCAGGATTCTGCAAGAGTCAGAGGACAGTTAATATTTTTGGTCTCCAGTCCTGCCAGTGCTGCTAACAATGTTTTAAGGGCATAAGGCAACTGCTGATTGTGATGTAACTTGAATGATTTCATCGCTTCACTCCTCTCACCCTATTGGGACATTCATCAGCTCTTTCTGGTCACAGTTGACCTGGGATGCCAGAAATCTGGCAATCTTGAATAGCAACTTAGCCAACCTAGAGTTGATTTATCCACTCCAGTCCATTTCTGAAGATGTTTTTCTTACCCAGCTATAGGCAGAAGAATGCTTAGAATTGTGTGGGGACTTCTGATTTTGTTGTGGTTTATAATTGGGTTTTTTTAACACAGTTAAACTATAGCCTGTCAAGGGTGAGGAGAAACCTCATTTTACCACCTTGCTGTAAATCCCCTAAGCTACACATTTTTCCCGAAGCCCACTGCTCTCATAAATCATAAAATACCCTTTTTGGGATAGTTATCAACTGCAGAATCTTTCTTCCCTTCAGCATAAAGAGTAGTTGAGAAACCAGGGGGCAGCTTACTTGACTGTCAGAGCCACTATTGAATTCATCCACAGGTCTAAAGAGATCAAAATTGTTTGAATTGACCATTTCTGTTGCTAGTCTGAAGAGAAATCCCTTAAGCCTTTTGCTTTCTTGTCATGTGCAGTCTCCCTTTGTCAGTTCAGGTCCAAGGTCCCCATTTTAATTTTTCTTAGGGATAGCGAGAGCTCTAGCAATATCTGTCTTTATAAAAGCTTCAGTGAGAGAGCAACACACTGAGCAGGAAGGTGTGGGGAGAAGGGTAAAATATACTAGGTGACTGTCTGACCCTTGAGTACCTTACATTGTCTCTGAGAACCGCAACCTTATCGAGAATCACAGTTGTGGCTTCTGTGGCAAAGGATGACAACAAAAGCAACTTTGCCCCCCACAATGACTATTCAGATTTGATACCTGGATTTTAAAATAAATGCATTTGGAGCAGAGATGTGGAAAGGAGGAGAAACACAAGTGTTGCTTATTGGGGGCCCTGCAGACAGAAAATGATTGTGTTTCTAACGCTATTGATTTTTTGCAGCAGCTGATATTTCAATCTGGGTGCAGCATGTCTGAGAGTCTACGCACACTGTCAAGAAGAAATATGATAGTGTCTTAAAAGATTAATAATATCGCTGGTCCTCAGGAGGCCTGTCTTAATTCACTGGCCTGTTCCTTGGCATGTACTGTAATTTATCTAGTCTGATTTGAATAGCAAATGGCAATCGGCTGCCATTAGGGAAATAGGCATCAGTCTTATTGATCCAGGATGGGCTGGATTTTATTTAAGGAGAGCTGCAAAATGTTATTAACTTCCGGATGAGAGGCTGGAGGTGGAGAATTTTTTGCAGTCTTCCAAGGGAGGTGAATTACACTGAATCTTAAAAGTTCTGAAATATGTAGTGGGGGGTGGGGGTGGTCAACTGCTACCACTTTTTTCTCATAGACACCAGTTATTTCCATCACAACCCTTCTTCCTCCTGGGCTCCCTGGATCTCTGTGTCAATGACTTAGTTGTCTTTGGTGAAGGCAAGGGTACTAAGATTTGGGGAGAAGAGAAAGTGGTGATTGATCTTCCTATTCATTCAGATAGAGCTGTAATTGACTCTTCACTGTGATGATGTGGGTTTTCCAGGCCCCTTCACTCACTATTGCTTCACAGGAGCTATTCAATTTAACCTCCCCATGGGGAGTATGTAGGCCTTGCTGATGTTCTGCTTTATGTGTGTTTGGAACTGCCACCAGTGCTTCTTGAGTGGAGCAGCTCATGTGGCTAGAAGGAATGTAGTACTGTATTGCTATAAAGGTCCTGTCCTGAATCCCTTTTCTTACTAGTTCTCATCAGCAGTCACTGTGGAGAATATAAACAGGCTTTGGATAATATTTAGGTGCTGCAAATCCAGCTTGCTGGGGTTTTTTTTGCAGTGGACAATGTTGTTAAATATCATGCTGAGCTATGAATGTGAGGAAGCCTGGTGAAGTTTCAGTCTCTACTAACACAGGAAAGAAATCTTATGGCAGTACTGGAAGTATGAAAACTAATGCCTTCTTGATAAAACTAAACATAAAGAAGTAAAATTACTGCAAATACCTTGGGAAATTTCCAGTCTCATGACATATCACTGTGGAATAACCTCCCCAGGGAAGAGGTGGGAGCCCAGTTATTTGGCACTCTCTAAAGTTAGACTAGATAGAACATCAGAAAAAATAGTGTAAGGAATACACCAGCTCAGGTGGGAGGATGGACTAAATGATTAAATACCGTAAGTCTTTCCAGCTTTAATCGCTGCAACTCTTTGATACATCAGACTCTCCTGGCAGGAATCAGTAAAAAGAAAGATCCAGGAGTGCTGTCTGTTAAAAAGCTTAGAGATACTTCCGTTCCAGCAGGAGACACTGTAAGGAGCAGTGGAGGAGTGTTGTACATAGGGGAGTTCAAAGCTACCCTCCAGGCCCACTCCCACTGGGAAGCCTGATCCTCGGGGAGCAGTGTGGGAATGGAGGCTCTGGGGAGCTCACAGACCATCCTGCACCAGGCTCCCTGCAGGAGGCACTGGGAGGACTGGGCAGGAGTTGCTCTTTCAGGAGGTGGGAAGCATATAGTGGAGGAAGGAATGGGGTAGGGAGGATGCCCATGGCTGGTCAGTGTTAGCTTTTTACCTTTGAGAAGCTTCTTTAAGCTCATGAGAGCATCTTACTGACATCTTTTCCCAACAGCTTTCACAATAAGGAAGAAAAGGTGCAGCAGCATTTCAGAGAAGTAGCTTGTCATTACTTGCATTCATTTTCTTTTGCACCTAAAACATAGGGATAGAGAATAAAGCTCTACAGGAAATGGCCATGCACAAAAGCAATAAAATAAATTGAAACTGACTTTGGGGCTTTTTTTGAGCAGTGGTAATTGCTATACATTGTGATGTTTGCATAAGAAATTAGTTAATGTGTAGGAGAATGACATGTGATACATTTTATTTGCCTGATGACTGTAGTCTCTGAGTGCATGACTTATTAAGGTTAATAAAAAAAAATTTGCTTGTGACTTGTAATAATTCGATTGCTAGAATTTAACGTCCCCTTATGCACAGTTGCCTAAAGGGGGGAAACTAAATTATACATACGTTCTAATGACCGACTGGCTATGCTTTTATTTATTTCTTAATAGTGGTTTGAGAACAAACAATGTGTTCTAAATCGTTGGTCTGTCTGTCTTTCTGCCTGCCTGGGCAGGAACGTTATGGCTTTCTTAATTCTCCTGTGTGATTTATCATCCCCAATTCATTGTTTTGCATAACTCTGCTCAAAATGAAGAAATGTCATTATTTTGCAGTGAAAAAGTTGTCATTTGCATAATGCCTGCCATTAATTATTGTGAGACTAATGCAGTTGTTGATATTTTTAGGGCACAGTGGTACATCCTGCACCTTGTATAATGTCATTCTGAAAACATGGGTAGTTAATAGGTGCCACAACACTGCACAAATGCAAGAAAGGAGGAGAAGAAGAAGAAGAGGAAGAGCACATAATGGAACAGGCTGTGATCTTTATTTAGATTTTTCTTTTCCTGAAATACACGGTGAGAGACGACTATAAACAGAAGCAAGATAGGAAGCTGTGACACCCAGGAGAATGAGGGAATGAAGAATCAGAAATGTTCCCTCTAACGTAGCTTAGTCAAGATGGACCTAAATAAAGCTCTCTCATGCTGATGTTCCCTGGAATTTGAGAAAAACTCATGGCAGTAGTTAGTGACTGTTATCCCATAACTGTCATTTCTTACCCTCAGAGAAGTAATTTGTTGTTTTAGTGGCTTATTTATTTTTACAATGGAGTTATTCTTTTTTAAACATGTAAAGGGAAAATCCCTGCATATACATAATAAATACTATTTCAAAATGTTCTTTGTGTCTGTGAGGGGAGAACATAACAAACAGATCTGTTAAGGATTTATTAACGGTAGTTACTAAACTATAGTTCTTGATCTCATCTTTGCATCCAAAGTTCAACATTATTTGAAAGGGTCACTTGATTCAAGCCACCAGTGGTTGTGGAAGAATATCCTTGCCCAGCTAGGCTTGTACGTTGCCAGAGAAAGCATCTTTTTCACTACTTTTCCATCCTAAAGTTAGAGGAGTGGATTTGGCCCACAGATGTTGGAAGTAGGGAGGGAGAAGGGCAGTCTACTATAATTCTGTAAATTCTAGAACTCAAGGGCGTGGGTCTCAGGCTGGCAGACATTCTCTTTCCTATGTGTTTTGTGTGACTACTATAGCCACTGCAGGACAGCCTTCATGTGATAGCCTTTCTTCTAGCCTATTTCTTTTTCAGGCCTTAGTAAGAGAATGGTAGTGGGCAGTTTCTGAGCCTGTAGTTGTGGCTGTATGCTAATGGGAAGAAATTAGTTCAGAAGACCATAAAACATCAACAGATCCTAGGGCTTTTGGTGTCTTTACCAGAAAATAAGAAGCTCTACATTCCTTTGCCATTCTACAGATCTACTATGTCCTTTCTCTGTTTGCTGATGTATCTTAAAATGCCTGAAGGAGAAAACATGGCCATTTACTCTTCAGATCCTGAGATTCACTGCCTCCAGAGGGATGTTGTTTTGTCTCCTGTTTTCTGCCATTAGAATTATAACAACAACAAAGAAAATTAAACCACAAAAGTTCAAATAATGCTAAGAGTCTAACTGAAACCCACAAAGGGCAGGAAATTCATCTCCAAAGATTGCCAGTCTGTCCTCAGCTCACCCTATTGTCACAGAGAACTGAAAGTTGTTCCTACAGTGGGTGATCTTACAGACCACAAATGCTGCAATATGTAGGCACAATAGGAAACACAATAGAAGAACAGACACTGAGCTTTATTCTCAGTTTCTTGGATGTGGTAGGTGTGAGACAGACCATTAAGGTAGCAGTTCCTTAGGCTATCTTTTTATGTGTTTTTATGCACTTACAGCACAAGTGCAGTGTATAAAGAGTGCTTCATAAAGTTGTAATTCATAGTTACAAACTGCACCACAACTATAAATTGCAATCTTTAACATACAGAAACAGTCCATGTGTCAGTTGTTGATTTCTTACATCCATACCACTGCCTCTGCTTGAGACTTTTTAGAAAAATATCATTTAAAATACCTTGTGTTGGCAAGAATCCTAGAGAATGCAAATCAGATGGAGAAATTTCTGCATAAGATTGTAGCAACAGAATATTGTAACTTTGCTTTTCATAGTGCTGATCATCTGAGTCTCTCTAAGGGCTTTGCAAATCTTGCAACAATGAATCCTGTGAGATACTTTTCCCAATTGACAGAATTAGATAGATGGTGTGCTAGGAATGAGATCCCTGTCCATGGTATCCCACCCCACTGGAGCTACAGAGGAACTGCAGATCTGCTGGAAGAGCACGAATCCTTGGAGTGCTCCTTCTGTAAGATGAGTTCAGGGGATGCTCAGCACCTGTTAGAATGAACAGATCTAAACTGTCTCCCTGTCTTTGATATAGACTCCCTGTGTGGCCACAAAAAAAAGTCACATCATTTCTCTCAAAATTTTCATCAATGAGGAATTAAAGTTATTCCAGACATCTGAGAGTACATTGTGAGGATTAATTCACCAAGATTGTTGAGATATTCAGATGCTATATTGATGAGTACCACAGAAAATCCAGAAACAAAAAACCATCTTATTTCATGCAAGACTTGGATGCCACTCAGTAAACAAGGCTTGGGGCCACACACTGAACAGAGAGGATAAAAAAAGAGTATTTGAATTAGTCTCATTCCCTGGATGCTATCCATTATACAGAACACAAAATATACAATCATAACATGGAAGATTGTATTGTAACACTACAGCTGTTGTGACAGACTTCATTTTGATATTTTCATACTTTAGCATGCCTTGCTTTGTGACCTGAATGTTTTTACTTAGTTTTGAAAGGCATTCTTGAATGTAACATGCACAATTGACAAAGTGCAGCTCCCACAGAGATCACTCCATAATGTGAACATTGAACACCCGTTAGAACCAAGGCAGGTATCATCACTGGTAACTACATAAGGTTCACAGTTTTCATCTAAGGAATGAACATCACCTATTGAAACCTCAGCCAGTTAGGAAAACATGCTGTATCTATATATCACAAGTCTCCTGAAAGAATTCCTTGTTCTCCAAACATTTATCTGTTTCACTCTTAACTCTGTCCTTAACATACACTTTAACCATGGTTGTACCTGGGGAAGGATATTAATCAACATCCAGTAGGTTGACAGTGCAATAGTAAATCATCAGTTGCAGCCAAAATCCATGTGCTCCATAAATCCATTTTAAAGCCGGAATCTCTGTGATCTATGTGCTAGCTATGCTGAAGCTTAGCTGCTGTCTGATACACATGTCAGATTGGGTATTTCTGCTCTTCAGAAATGTGCAGATGAACCTTCCTGTTTCTTAGTGAGGGGTAGTGTTTTCTGCTTTTGCATCGTAGTGTTTAATAGCCCTGGTAGAAAGGGCTATTAAAGCCTAAGCTTTGTTTGCTGGTTTTGTCCAAATACTTTTTGAAAACATTTTTGCTTTTGGCATTGAAAGCATCCTGTGCCAGTGAATTCCGCAATTTAATTACATTCTGTGTGAAAACATGCTTCCTTTTGTTTGCTTTAAATCTGGTGCTTGATAACTTCTTTGGATGCTTTCTAGAAATATGTAATGAGACATAGAGAGCAATTAACAGTTCACCTTGTCCTTGTTTGATATGATTTTATAAAACTCATGTATATTTCTTTCAATCGCTTATTTTCCAGGGCAAAGAACTCAAGTCTTTTTAATCTGTCCTTGCACAAGAGTTATTCCATGCTTTGAACATCTTTTTGTCCTTCTCTGCATCTTTCTGGCTGCTTCTATCCTCCTTCATATTGAGTTGAAACCTACATGTGACTCTACTATGGATTTATTAGAAGGGTATAATTATAGTTTTAGTTTTATTTTATAGTCCTTTCTTAATAATTCCCAACAGGTTTTTTAAGGTGTTTTTTTTTCCTCCTTTATGATCAGCTCTGAGTATTGAGCTGGTGCTTTCATAGGTATATCCACAAGAATTCCACGCTGCCTTTCCTGTGGAGTAATAGATAAATTAAATCCTATTGTGTTGTATGAATATTTAGTCCTTTTCTTCTTACATCATGATAATTTTGTGTTAGAAAGTTACTTTGGTGAGGGTTTTAATATTTTTTGGGTTTTTTAGGAACTAGTGTTACTTGACTCTCACACATATACCTATTTAACTCATTCAGAGAACTCTGGTAGATTTGTGAATCAAAATTTTTCTCTGCAAAAATCCATGTTGTATCTTCCCTGTTTTATCTACTGAAATGCCTGTTATTATTTATTATAATTTCTACCTTTTCTGTGGCATAGACTACAGACTAAGTGATCTATATGGATCTTCCTAAAGAACTTTTTTTTTTACTATTGCCATTAAATCACTTTCCATTCTTTTGCTCTGAAAGAGTTATTAGTTAAGCTCTTTCATGACTGAGTTTCTTTATAACAGCTTCTTTTATAACTGTTAGATGGAAACCATTTTTTTTCCAATATACATTTTCTCAGACTTGGCCTTCCAAAGAAGGGATATCACTTGTAAACCTTTTTAAACTTCTCTGTAGTGAACACAAGTACAAAGAATTAATTTGAGATTTTTATTCTTTGAACACTCTTTTTTCACCTCATCTGGTGGCAGAAATGGCTTCTGTGTAATGTGCTTAGAAAGGTTATTTATGGCTTTAAAAAATTGTTCCCCAGCATTTTCATGGGCCTGCCTTATTTGACATTTATTTTTAAAAAGTCATCAAAATATATACTTGTTCTCTGCTTCCTGCATTTTCATGTGATTTCCTCTTTCTGGATGATGTCTTTTTACTTCTAGTAAATCCCCTCAATTGGCTTGCTTTAAAAATCCTATTGGTTTCATTTGCACCTGTGGTTATACATTTGTTTTGTGAGTTCTGAATAGGGATGAATTAGTGCAGGACAACTTTAAAGGTTCTTGCATGTAAAGGAACCATATTATGCTTTTCTCCTGGAGATTTTTTGCCCTCTTGGAAAGGATTTTCATCTAAAGTGGCAACATTTTACAAGTTAGCATATTCAGGTAAAACATTTTACCCTTACCTGCTTCTTTTTAATTTCTTTTTCCTATGTTTCTTATTTTATAGAGATTTTTGGTACTTTTTGATTTTCACTGATTCCTCTTATTTATATATGTTTTGATTCACAGCAACAATCCATCAACTGTGCATTCTGCTCTGATTATGATAAAGTGCACCCTAGTATTGCAACATACTCTGTCTTCTCCAGCTGCTGAACTTGTGTCTTTTATATATATATATATATATGACTTTTGTCTCTCTTAAATGGACGTTGCACTCCTCTTAGTCCTTAGGTTTTGTTTTGAAGTGCTTATGCATTTGTCCTGGCTGTTTAGATACTCTGCTCAGAGTGACAACAGACTTGTTTTAACTGTTGAGGCTGTTCTTTGCTGAATTTGGTACCTGAATTTTTTCAACTTAGGTTCTTTCGGTGAAGAGTTCTCATGGTTTCACCCATTGATAATGCGTCGTTCTGACCTGTGTACAGTTCTGTATCTCCACCCTTAAAATATCTTAGAGAGGATTTTTAAGTCTGCATTATTTTGCTCTAGTTAGAACCATTTCTCCTTTGTATGATCCCTTGCATCTGAAGGATTCTTTAGCTAAACTTCTCTTCCCTTGAATAAAGACCAACCTCAAAAAAGAGCAAGTTTAATGTAATACCTAACTTGCTAGCATCCTATTCAGACAATCAGTCACTCATTCAAACTACGATACTGCTGGGATTAGAAATTTGTCAGATTGAGCTCAAGAAATAGTTTTGCTTTTGTGTTACATATTGCCTGACACACTTTCCTGTCTCTTGGCTTGTCAAGAGTGCTGCCTCCCACAATCCTGGGGATGCCTCTACCCCAGAGGACCTACAAGACCTGGAAGGCCTCCCAGTAATACATTGTAAAATATATTTTAAATGGTTTTCAGAGTACATCAGAATCTCAATTATCTGAAGAACATGGGAAGAACACTGAATAGAGCTTGATAATCGCGTTTACCAGTAACCAAAATGCCCTGCATGCCCATGGATCTGTGGAAATAATTAGTAATAGAAGCAATTTACCATTTAATTAATAAATGACAAGGGGCAAAACCTTGTCTGGGTTCACTGAATTTGGATAATTGAGACTCCACTGTATTTTAAAATCTGAGATATTAACCATTATTCTGTGTGCTTGAGATAATAATCGTTTAGAAAGTGTGCACATAACAGGATCTAAGCCTACTTGTATTATTTCTATAAAGGAAGAATTTCATAATGTCCTACATACAAAGATGTGCTCTGCAAGAAAAGATCAGTTTTTTCTTAATGTATCTGGACTCTGTGTCCTTAAATATATAGATCTGTGTCAGCTTTGAATCTGTAACTACATTCAGGAGCCAGTGAGGAATTTCAGAGGGCAGTGAATAACCTCTCACCCAGAGGAGTAAGACCCAGTGCAGCAGAACATCTTCAGACTGGTTCTTATCTCAGCTTCCCACAAAGGAATTTGAGATTGATGGAGATAACTTAAAATTTATAATGAAGTAAGAAAGAGATCAGAATTGGTGCCCACCATAAATAGCCATTCAGTATATACTGTAGGAAGTGGATTGTGGAAAGCTGGGGTTGAAGACAGACATTCTTGACTTGTAGTGTATTCCAATGGGTTTAACTGCCATAAAACACTGGTTTGCTACCTCTTCAAGTCATTGAAAAAAACCCAGTTCCAGTCTTCTGCCCTCCTGTTGTTTGCTTATGTGTCATGCCATCTTACACATTTGATAGCCCTTAGCTCTGTGGCATTGAAGCAGTATGACTAAAGAACAAGGACTAAGCCTCTAAAGATAGCATCACTCCTAAGATGTCAAAAGCCAAGGTGATTCACTTCTTTTTTTCTAACTCATGTTGCTTATTGCATTCTATCTTTTTGTCCCTCGAATCTCTTCTGTTCTGCCACGGTCTTAAGGGATACCGTGGGGAACAAAATTGATGTGGTCATAAATGAGACTCTGCATTTAAGTCTGAAAGTAGGGATGATGGGATGAGTCTAATGTCCTTTAGAAGGACATTAGAAATCTGCTACTAGAAACATTCCATTCCTGTGCCCAAGAGACTGACTGTAAATCAGTTTGGTTTGCACTATCCTTTTCAAATATACAACAATCATCAGCGAGTAGGCAGTCCTTGTAGAATTTTAATTCCGGCCCCACACAGATTAAGAAATTGGAGGAATGAACAACAAAACCATGCTATGAAGTTCTGTGTGTCAGTGGGTGCTGTCTGTTGCTTCTGAAGAGGGGAGTAAAAGTAAAATTGGTCATTTCAGTCAAGTTGCTGCTGTGCTCACATCGAAAGTGTCACCGAATTTGGTGTGTACAGTTGTTTCTGCTCAAGGGATCCATTACCAGAAGAGCAGGGAGGGTTGTGCCAGGAGTGATGAGTTGGCACCATTCGTGGTGGTAAGGGAAGCTCGGTTATGCAGTGAGCCACATCCTGCTCTCCTGACTATGTGAGTAGCTCTGTTGAAGTCAATAGTAATTACATCCATTAAAATCAGTGGAACTACTTGCATCAATAAGATAAGTAGGATTTGGCCCAAAGGTTGGTTAATATCAATGTTTTTAATCTCTTATTTTCATAAATGCAAGGTTCATTCAAGCAATATAAAGTGAGGTGAATAAAGAACATTCTGTGCTTTGAATACTTTGGCATCATACATGGACAGGGCATGTGATTAATACCATATTGTTGGCTTTGTTCTTTGCTTTTCAGTTGTGGCTGGCAATGTCCTTTTTGTAATTGCTGGTATCGCCCTGAGCCTATATATCACTCTCTCCAGCTTTTCTCTGATGCCCTTAGATTTTTCCTGTCTCAGTGTAATATGTTTCTGTATTCACTTACTCTCCCATCAGAACTATAACATGTTTCTGATGTGCTACTCTGAAATGGTCAGAGCAGATGAGGAGCAATGTATTCACATGACAGTGTTTCCCAAACCAATATGTTATCTGTATTTTCTTGAGCATAACCATCACACAGCTTTGTAGTTGTGCTTCTGGAAAAATGTGTGGAAGCACAGTGGTTAAGACAGTGGTGTTAGATAGGAAGTTGGGTTTGAATTTCAGACATTATAGCTCACTTGGCTGCCTGAAATAATAGAATTAGGGGCTAAGTAATAAAAAAATGGCATCCTGTTCTTATCATAGAACTACAAGCATAGACTACTTGTTAGAGCATGATAATCTTGATACTTTCTCCTGAAGACAGTCAATATATGATGTTACTGTTAAAGCAGAACTGATTTCTGCAGAAACAGAAATGAGGAATGGCATCACTGAAGTTAGACTCTAGTGCCAATGTTGTTAAAATTGCATCGTTAACAATCCTAGCCTCATTTTTTTATATTTTTCAATAAGTAATACATATTGTGTTTATTTCCCTCCAGTGAACTTCCTGACAGTATGTAACTTAGTTAGAGTACGGCCTCTTACAGATGGGCATTTGTTATCACCAGGAAATGTCTTTTGAAAAAAAGACAGTAAGGACTGGTAGTTGTCTGTGCTCTTTAGTATGTGTCAATGAAGTGAAATCCTTACCATAATCAGAAAAAAATCATTAATGTGCCATGAAATTCTGCACTGACTTCTTATAAGAGATTTCCATTTAGTTATGTTCTCACTGATGTGACATTCAGGACCAGATTCTGCTTTCAATAGAATGTGTGGTCATTTGACTTATACGAAAGGATTTTTACTGATTTAACAGCAGAATGGGTAAGTTATGACTGCACAGGGGTAAAGGGAGAAATACTGTCAATATTATAATTGTTACATACATGAAACTTGCCTGCATTTGTAGTAATAATCTATTCACTGGTTAATTTCCTTAAGAAGATTCTTATGTTCTCTCTACATATATACTCCCCGGTGTTCCTTAGGGTGAAATTTCCCACAAAGTTTTGAAAATCTGAAGCCATACGTCTCCTGATGATGATGTGGGAGCTGATGGTCCATATGTCTGTACAATTTGCACAGTTTTCCTGGATGTTTGAGATATCTGCAGGTACTATGCAGGGGGGGGGAGATAAGATTTGTATCACCAGCTGAGGGATGAGAAGGATTAATCCTCATGAAAACAGAAGACTATTACTCAAGTCTTTGTGAAGTATTATATATGTTTACAGCTAGGGTAAATATCCTCCTTGCAAGTTTTTTCTTGCATTGTTTATCCAGCTACACTTGTATGGATGACACACTTTATAAACAAATCATAGAAGTTTATATATGATTTATCAGTATTCTAAGAACACTTTTGAGATGGATAATATGTATTACACATTTTGTAAGCACATCACAGATCTATCTATAGGTTATTATAAACATCAATTGGCTTGTTCCACTCAATTCTTCATAACAGCTAATAAGCATTTATAGAAGCATTTATTAATCTTTTGCTAAACCTTCAGAAGTAGCCCTCTCAAAAGTTTGACCTACTGGGTATGTAAGAAATCTATAGATTCTGAGTTGAGTGTAAAAGATTGGCAGTCCAAATGCAAATTCTTCCTAGAGTAGAATTGGACAGTAATGATAAAACCTCTCTTTAAATCACACTGCTGTCCAAGCATTACTTCTAATAGGTTGTTGTAGAACATTGTCACATCTTACAGCAATCACATCTGAAAAAATTCTCGCTTGTAGATACTTACAGAAATCACGAGAAGGTAAATGAATCTTAATTCTGAGCAGCTGAAAATTCAGTAGCACTGTGCTCTAGTAAAAGCTTGCAAAGATTGATATGTCTCAGAACACTGTCTTTTATAATTGCATCTTTTAGATTAGTAGAATGGCCAAAGGATTCAGACTCTGATATTATATTTACCACTTACTGCTTTTCCCCATCTTTCTGAGGAGATGAGAGGACTGGAGGTCATGAGTAAGAGAGGAAACTGGCCTTTGCTAAATTTCTCTTCATTGCTTTGCATGTTTCATTGGTTTTAATTCTTCAGAATATAGGTAGCTCTCTATGCATCCAATTGGGGCTCTCCAGATTTAGGGTTTCTAGTTGGGGCCGTTGGTATTTGCTTGTGTTTTTCTGGCTTTGACACTTCAATTGAATGATTACGGCTTCATCTCTTTCTGTGCTGCAATTGCTGTGTCTCTTTCTAGTTCTTATTTCTACCAAGTGAAAAGAAATAATGGAAAGACTTTTAAGACTTTTAGGAATTATGCCCCAGTTTCATCTTGGCTTGTAAATAATGGTATTTAATGATATTTTAGAAATGGAATTTAGGGTAGCTAAGATCTTGCATATTAGTATTAATGATGTAAATCACTTGGGTCAGGTCTGTTAATTCACATGTTGGAATTTCAGAAGTATCTGTTATCCTAGAAAAATGTGTATGGCTGAATGTGTACAATCATTACTTCTTTCTTGTGCATATTTGCATCAGATGGATCAGAAAGTCTTTAGGCTTTGTTGAGATGCAGAATGAAGATTTGATTTCTAAAGCAAGGTGTCATGCAGAGATAGGCAGATCTGATAGTGTATAGCTTTTGGTGACCTGAGTGTCCAGCAGTCTCCAGCAGCAATCAGAAACAAAATGCATGACAAAGGATGTGCCTTTTGCTGCTACTATGAAAGCATACTGAGACTTCTACCATCTGTTCTGTTAATCTATACAAGCTAGAGTCAAGCTTCATATTTCTGAGCTGGACCCAAATAAAGTCATACACAGGAAGATATTTTAGTATGTTTTAGTGTAGCTCCTAAATTCATATCTGAAAAGATTTCACAGAACCGTTGAAGTCTAGTCTAATCCTCCAGCTCAAAGCAGCATTACCTAGAGCAGGCTGATCAGTGCTGTGTTGGATTAGTTTTTTAATGTCTCCAAGGGTGGAGATTCTACCATTTCTTCAAGTAACCATTCCAGTGTTTGAGTCTCTCTGAGTAACAATTCCAATGTTTGTGTACCTCAATGCCAATTTTTTGTCTCGTGTTTGAATGGAATTTCCTGTATTTCCAATTGTGCCCATTCTCTGTTGTCCTTCCATGGGAAACACGGTCTTCTTTACTCCCCCACATCAGGTATGTGCTTAGGTTCCCCCTGAGCCTTCAAGATAACAGAATTAAATAGGGGTTTTTTTCTTTTCTTCATTATTTTCTTCTTTTTCTCAAGAATTTGTTTTCACTGGTTTCTAAGGAGGAATAAGGCTGGTTTCTGTGTTCAGAGAATCACAGAGTATTTAAGGGTTATAAAGAACTAAGAGCTCCTGAAAAGATATATCAAACTCAGTGCTAAAGCCCTGGAACACTGCCATTTGGGAAGTCTCTTTATAATGTTTTAAAATTCATCTGTTGATATCACAGTTTCAAGAGTGTGTTTTCTTCTTAACTCATCTCTTATTACTTGAGGGTGCTTTAAAAAAGGGAAAAAAAAAAAAGAAAGAAAAACTATGCATTGTGCTAAGTTAGGCATTGCTGCAGCATTCAAATTTTAATACAGCTCTATTGCTTCTGTTACTGACTTTTCCAAGTCACACTTTTAGACTCTTGTTACAGTTATGGGTAAAATAGTTGAGATAGTGGTGGAATGGTGTGTTTCAGAAAGCATATTGCCTACCCTGTTTCCAAATTTTAAGTATTGTTGGCCACATCAAAGCTTCTACTGCATAAAGAGATGATGATGGTGCCAAGTTGTACTTGTGTATCTACAGCTTAAGTCTTTGTTTGTTAGGAAGCAGCATTTATCAGTTGTTGCTGATGAGATTTCAGCCTGTTCTGTGCAGAACTGCTAAACAGACTTGCTGGTTTACAGTGTCTATGTCATTCTTTGAATCTGTCCCACTGAACTCAATGAAATAATTCTCTTCTATAATTTCTTATTACTGTTTGTCTGTTGATAAATTGGACAAATATTTCTTTTAATATTTAAAAGCTTGTTGCTGGTCCCTGAAATTCTGGTGCTACACATTAGTGCATGGCCCACGTAGTTTATTTGCTTTCGGGTCTGATACATTTGGGGCAGTTTCAGTGTTGTTGAGATTAACCAGGAATTGTGACCATTGGAATGGGCAGCTGGTCCATTTTGTCTTAGAAGTTTTCAGACATCTTTTAAGGCCTAGTATGCACATAGATTTTAGACTAATATAATTGTTCTATTTGAAAGGATTGATGTTTTTACTGAAGTAATTATACTAGACCAACTTCATGGATGGATATAGTTATACTAATGTAAGATTGAGTTACAAACCCATACAGTTACATCAGCATAAAATGACGTGAGTCTTTTGTTGAGGGAAGGATAGGACTTAAGTTTTTTTATTTTTATTTATTTGGAAGGGTTACTTTAACTAATTTGAATTTTAACATACCATTAAATCTTCTCCAAGAAATAATATAGTATGTTTGAGCTCATAGATATCAGTTAGCAAATCCAGTAGAAGGAATCCTAAGGAAGGATAGATACATGTCAGGTGTTAAGATCCTTCAAGCAATATAAGATCTATTAGACACTTGTCCCAGCCTGTATTTTTTCAGTGCAATGTATACAGAGAGAATGGTACATTTCTTGAACTCCAGTAATATTAGCTCTCTTTGTCATAAGACGGGAGAGAGTTTGCATTAAACAGATTCCTTTTATGTTCTACCTACAAAATTTCAAAGAATGCTGAACAAATGAGGTAGGAGTTTGCATATTTGTGCATCAAAGAAATGCCTAAATAGTTTCTTATATGTATAAAGGTACATTGTAGGGCAGCCTCAAAGAGAAACTATATTCTGTAATCAATCTGCCGCCACCTGAATAATTAAATAATGTTTTTCAATTTAGAAATGCTCTTAAACACACTAAAACTATAAAATACCCTGCTGAGAAAAAAAATTAATGGACTGGTTGCTAAATGGTCACTGCTAAAGATAACATGAATGTAGAGTCATTACAGTAATCACAGACTGTCATTTTTAGCAGTATGGTAGTATTTTCATAATAGATCCTACCAGATTAATGGTGCTCAGATAATGCAGGAGTTAACCAAAAATCCTTTATCTTTCCTCTTTCAAGTTGGTATTTTATTTGTTAGATGGCAAAACTTTGCAAGTAGAGTAGATCCCCTGTTACTATATAAGTTGAGCTGAGTGGTTGAAAAAATAGTTAACAGGATGGAATTTTATTTTTTAAATTTAAAAATGGTTATGTCAGCCATCAGGGGTAAGAGATAACTTTAGCAACGAGGAAAGCATGAATGGAGTTTTGTTCAGTAACTGCAGTTCAGTATAATGATTGAGAAATGGGAATATTAAGACCCAAAAAAATTAAATGAAGATATGTAGAAAATCTATCAAGTTATATAAGTATGTATCTTATAGTTAAATACTGTCTTGTCTGTAGATTTTCTGAAAACCCTTTCAAATGGACCATCTAATACCAGATAAGCATAAAATTACTACAGGAGCAGGTCTTCAGTATGATGAAGTGAATGAAAGAATTATCCAGAAGCCTTTGATTTAGGAAGTAGTATTTCTGGTTCAGTTATCCAACATGATCTTGACATAAAAAGTCATCTTAAGTGGTGGGTTTTTTCCTGATTTTCACTTACAGAACTTCTTCGTGGTTTATAAATACACCCTAATAATTTGTTTATTCATTGAGTTACTAGTTATTGTGCTTATTATCTGGTTTTCAGAGAAAACTGTTTGTTTATACTTGAGTATAGTCTTTTACTCCTGTAAACTGCCAAGATGTGTTGTTTGGCCATATTTGAAGTTTTATGGGATTTCAAAAAGACTATGGATAAGGCTGTCTTTTTCAGCTGCCTTTGATCCCCAGTGTGTTCTTTATATCTTATTTCTTTAGCCTATATACCCAGTGGGTTCTTTATATCTTATTTCTTTAGCCTATATACCCACTAGTTGTTGGCTTTGGGATTCTTGCTGATTTCCAGAGAGTCCAGAGGTCATGTATATATCAGCAGTTAATTTTCACTGTCTTATGAACAACTGGGAAGCCAAAATACAGCTTCTGCAATGAAGGGAATGGAAAGAAATCCCCAGTGACTTTGTGGCCTAGCTTTGTTCTTATCTTGTGGAACCACCTCCTGCAACATCCCTTTGAGATGGATGTGACCGGATCAAGTGCTGAACGAAGGTTGTCCAGCAGAGACATACTATAATCTGGAATTATAACACGCTGTAGTGTTACAATTTATATAAACTGGCCTGATGGAGGCCCTTTATCATGTTGTGGCATTATAGAGACCTTTAGTGTCACAAACTTCAGTTCCGTCATCTCCTTTGGCAGTTCTGATAGACTTAACAGAAGCCTGGCCAGCAAGAAGAAAGGCTGAGGCATGACCTGGGTCCAGTCTAAATGATGGGACACAATACCTGCAACTCTCTCTGGGGATGCAGGGAAGTGTGGCATGCTGGTTTCTCCTCCTGTGAAGGTGAATACCCCTGTTAATGCTCTGGTAATTTGTGGAAATGTCATTTATTCTTAAGACCTAGGGAACGTTTGGTCTTAAATTTGCCAGATTGACCTGGATATGGGGTCGCACCTTCTTCCTTCCATTTAGGGGCTGGTCTTCTGAACTGGCACAGGGTTGCCTAACTCTTGTCTTCTTAACTACTAGCCTGAGGGAAACTGTTAGTGGTACCAACAGGGAATCCATCTACCGAGAGGATGGCAGTGATTTCACAACTGTGCCAAGTACACTTACAGAAAAAACTCTAAACAAAATAACAGCTACTGCTTGCAAAGCTACCACAGCAGAGTAATGTAAAGGAAACTAATCATATACAATCCTCTTGACTAGGCAGCCTGCTGACTAACAAACCTTCCTAAAGCCAGCAAGGCATATTCATGCAATGGCTTATGATTTTCTTTGTGCATGTGTCTTCATTTATATTGTGGGTACTGCATATGTTTGTATTTATACAAATCTTGCTGTTGAACAGAAGCCTACTGTAAGTACGTGCTTTCTGGGGTATGCCCGTATGTGTGTTTATGTGTGTCTGTGTATTTGTGTGCATGCACGTGTGTGTATGTATATATGTCTGTGTGTACGAGAAACAGATGCACTGTAGGCAGATAAAGCAGATAAATATAGATGCAGATAGAAGCATAAGCCTATAAATATAGACACTATATAGAGTGAAAGCAAGCAGATCAGCACAGTTTTGCTATTACTTGCTTTCCGTATAATAAAAGAGTCACTGACACTGAAATGACTGAGGGGATGACACTGTTGGCTCTCAGCAAATGAAGTAAAAAGGTAAGAAAATTTCTTTTCAGTAAGAGCAGCAATTATGACAGAAGATTTACTATCTCTAAGAATTTGGTTAATAAAAGTAATTGTAATTTCTTCTGAAGTCAGAAAATAGAAACAAAGAAAAACATTTGTAATTTTACCTAAATAAGTAAATAAAATAAAGATCCAGACCCACAGTCTGAAAAAGTACAACCTCTAGTCTCTGTTTTACAATAAGCCTCACACACTGTGTTGGTCAGATTGCTGCTGCTGCTGTATAACAGATCTTCTTTGCTTCAGGTCCTACAGTTTCTCTAGATGAACTTGGGTGACAGTATTGGGGAAAACATTTAAGTCCATGACAAAATTAACTTTCAGAAATAATGCTGTGAGTGTGTGTGCATATCTGTGTGTCTTAGCCTTCTACTTGTAGATCTCTGATGCCTGTTTTAACACTCACTCTGTTGTAGCAATATAGCTTTGGCTAATCCAGAGCTGTAATATAAGTAAAGTCAAAAAGGTCTTGACCTTACTAGATATAAACTAAACTTTACAGCTATTCTGAGGGCCCTGAAATGCCTTTTTTTTTTCTGATTCTGTAGCATTTTGATGAGGATGACGAGGATAAACTAAGATTGCTGGAAAATGCCCAAAATTTGTCAATGCTGTGTTTTATTTTTCTTTCTATAATGCAGGTAGTATTGAGGTTTTTACAGCAAGAGGGTTGCAGCTGAGAGTTTCACATTCTATTTCCAGCCTGACCACTTGCTTAGAATGAGATCTCACACAAATTGTTTAAAATTTATGTACTTATTTTCCCATTTGTGAGTAGAATTCATAGTAACTATGTCACAAAGTTGGTTAATTGAATAATATCTTGTTTTGTTAATTGGTCTCTTAGTTCCACTGGAACTACTCATGGACCAAGGTGTTCAGCAAGAGCATATCTCTTTTTACAAAGTGCTCTGATAGTCTTGAGGAAAAATGAAGTTATAGCATTATAGAATGGTATTGCTGAGGTTTTTGTGCTGTTACAATTCACTTTTATTTGTATTCAAAATATGCCATTAGCTGATGGGTATTGTCATATTTCAGTAGTCTGAGGAACTTAGACCAAAGCAGAAGAAAGGTAAACACCAGTATGTATATATTTGTACTCAGACCAGCAGTACTTGGTATGACAAAACATAACTAAAGACAGAAAATTAAAATGTCAAGTGGTGAAAGGTTTGCTGTGGTATTTAGCTCATGTAATGCAGGTCTTCTTAAAGTATCTAGTCTAAAATAATTTTCCTGTGCAGATAAAAAGAAAAAAGGCAGCTCAGAATGTATAGGTTCTGCTCCTTGAACTCATTACATGAGTGCAAGCCAGTTTTGACTTGGCTTTCTTATTTTGATATCTGCAAATAAGCTCTTCCAGGTATATATTACATATTATTGAGTTTACACCCTGATTTCCTATCACCTACATGCTTCCTGAAAATTTGGTCTTTGAGTCACGTGAAGTATCCTGTGAAGGTGCTTGTGTTTACTGTATCTACTGAGGTCCTTGCATTAAACACAGTGAGGAGTTTGAAATCATATGTATGTCAACAATAAGAAGCTATGGGAAATCCCTAACTGGCACAGGAGGTGTAGGCACTTTCTCTTGTCCTTGAGCTAATGGAAAATTTGTATGAAACAGGGACCTGTGGCCTTTTTTCAGCTGCTGCTGCTCATGGTGGCCGTGGCAGCAGCAGCTGCTCTCATCTCTGGGCTGGAGGATGCTCTCAGCTCTGGGCACAGCTCTCACATGCCTCATGGGAGCACCTTGCCCTCTCTGCACTTCAGGGACACCTCAGATGTGTGATCAACCTGTTCTCTGAATATCCCTGAGTTATTCAGGTTCCCTCAGGATGAAACCTGTGTGTTGTAAGGGTGATATTTGAGAGGTATAAGGTGAATGACTATGATAAATTACAATACTTCAAAAATTTACTGTCCTATCCAGTAAATTCTTCTGAATCTCTCCATCGTTTCCCAAGTCTGCTGTGTGTTGTAACAGTCACATTTGCTTCAAAGTAAGATTTTGCTTTTAGGGACCAAAACAAATATTAAAGTTTGTTGGACAGGAATTATACTGAGCCACCAATCACTTTAGAAATACGGTCTTCTGAAAATCTCATATATCTGGAAAGTTTGTTGGACAGGAATTCTACTGAGCCACCAATCACTTTAGAAATATGGTCTTTTCAAAATCTCATAGGAAATATCTGGAAGGGAAGTTATGCAATCCCGGAAAGCATTCACTGTGAATTCTGAATTCTGCTTTCTGCTTCCATGCTCCTTTCTCTTCCTAATTCTGATAAATTAGTAATTCCTTACCAGATTAAATTATAACATTGGATTGCATTTGCAGTAGAGGAAATGTATATTTAAAGAAAAAAAGTGGCTCTTGATCTAAAACCATGCATGTGTTGATTTCAGTCTGGATCAGATCATTGCAGCTGAGTTATAATCTTGAAAACTGATGTTTATTATGGAAACACTGACATAACCTCTATTCTTTTGGTTCTGGCAGACACGGCAAAAATATCTAGAGACCATTTTTTCTGCCTGAGTTCTTTGCTTGTCTCCTTGGACTTTGCTTTGTGAGTCTTTGCCAATTTTGCTGCCATTCATTTTGACTAAAACTGTCTTGGAAATATGTCAGTCTGTAGGAACCATTAGGAAATAACACCATTACACATGTTTAATAGGTTAGTTGAGGGGTGGGGAAAGTTTAGCAACTTCTGCTGTGTCATGGTCATTCCAAAACAGTGGAGTCTAAAAGGTTCATGTGAAAGAGAAGTTGGTATGAGAAAAGTAAAAGTAAATTGCCAAGAAAAACATATTTGTTGTGAGTTACTTTCATTGCAAGTAAAGTCATGTTGCACAAGGCCTGCAAAGGTTTATTGATTCTTTAACTAGCAGGAACAGTTGGCAAGATTCTCTAGCATATTTAGGTTGTGTCTCTATCATTTTAATATTTTTTTATTATTCATTTCGCCATTAAAAGCCCACAACAACCTAGCGCTGTGCTTATCTCCTCCTACAGTCATTAAAAAGACAAAATCTGTATTGAGAAACATTAAGCTTGCATGTACAACCATGAAATCCTAGAGTAATAACTTGCTAATAATCTTAGTCTGTGCCTTATGATACTGCCTTTAATGAGAAGTCACGTAGTTTTTCTGCAAATACAAAGCTATAGACTCTTTGATACATGCCAATGGCATCTACTGTTAATGTTTTTCACTAATCAAAAAATCAAAACCTATCCAAACCAGCTGTCTAACAGTGAAAAATAATGTTACTGTGTGGGTATGTTCTCTTGTAGGGAGAACATATAGCTGAGATGTTAAAGAGTGTAATAGACACTTAGATATAAATACAGCAAGGTTTTTAGCACACACAAGGGATTTTTTTTTAGGATTTTCTGACCTAAATATGTATCCAAGATGTTCTTTGTAAAAGGTTTGGTGGAATTTTGTACTTGTGTGGACATTTAAAAACGTCAGTATTTTCACCATGGTAGGAAACTTTTTCTTGAAACATGAATCTAGACAGTACTGAGTTTATAAGCTATGAGTACATTCATATTAACAGTTGTTAATGTTTTTCACTATAGATTGTTTAGTCTCTCTTTTTTTCCTTCCTCTTTAATCTCTGGATGTTCTTTTTTTCTCATTCTCTATGTGCAAAACAGATGAACTTTTGTTTATTCAAGTGTTCATGAAATTTAAGAATAGGTCAACATAAGAATGGAAAATTTACATAGTGAAGTTTCCAAAATTCTTGAGTGATTGAAGGCAAATTATTATAATGAAAACTTTTGTCAGCTTCACTGGATAGCCCTCAACTACAAAATATATCAAAACTGAACTCCCCAGTTTGTCTACCCATAGTTTTAGGGGATTCAGCTCTCTGGTTGAAACTGATATGTACAGTCCACAGTTAGTTGCTTATAATCTGGCATGCAAACAAGTGCTTAAAAATATGTGTACTCTGGACAATGATAAAGCAGAGATATCAGCATTGGAGTGGCCCTTATCAATACCTGAACCTCATTTTTCTTAGGTGGTATTTCTTTAGTTTCTCTCTGTATCTCTTCTATATAACATCCTGTAAGACTAAAGCATTTTAGGCTGTATGCTGCATCCCATAAGATGGGGATATACTAAACATCCATCCTAACATTAAGTGTATAAATGATGCTCAAAAATATGTTCCTCTTGACATGCAATCTGTTCAGAAGAGTGTGGGTTTTCGTTGTTTGACATGCTGGTCTATGGTCCAGTCTTCATGAAACACTTGGCATAGCATCACTCAGAGTTTGATTGTGGAGCATCATTTCTAGTGACTGCATGACAGCGAAACACTTGGCATAGCATCACTCAGAGTCTGATTGTGGAGCATCGTTTCTAGTGACTGCATGACAGCAAAGTAGTTTGTCTTGTGCTTGTCTTCTGTGTTGGGCAAAGGAAATGTACCTGAGCATGTTTTGAGTTGGCCCCATCCCACTGGTATAATTAGAAAAGCCCTCAACCCTGTATGAATAAATAAATGGATGCCCAACAGTCCAGCATTGTACCAGCCTGGTGGTATTTCCTTGTTTCGTAGGACCTCATGCCAAATGGGAGCAGGCAGAATTTGGATAGGCATGTCTCACCTTGGAGGCAAAGGATTCAGCAATGTGGTGGACATTCACCTGTGGAAATGAGAGAATTTCCCCTTATTGACTCAAAATTATTCTCCTTAGTGAGCTGGAGGCCTGTCTGTCTAAACTGATGACTGTGGGTGTGTGCTTTTGGAAAAGAGAGAACAACATGGATCTTTTGGCAGGCCTAATGAGTCAAAATAAATCAAACTTCCTTGTTTCCAGTCTCTAATTCCCATGTTCCCATGCCACCCAATCACCTGAAAAAACGAAAGGTTTTGTATTACCTACTGTGCATAGGGTCTATGATTTTGGTGCTCCTACAAGCCTGTAGGTCCTGAAGGTATAAGGCAAAAGTTGATGTATAATATTACTAAAGAAAAATTTCGCTTAGTAACCTTAATGACCCTCATGGCTGGATAAGAGCTTGCTAGGCATCTTTATACCTAGCACAAGGAGTGTCACAGTGGCATTAATAGGTAGTTTTTTGTAGTTTCTAATATGATTTGGGCATGGTTGTGGGAGGGAAACATTACTTTTGGGTGGAGGGGGGTTTGTGGGTTTTGTTAAACATCAACTCTTCTACCAAGGGGCAGAAAAATCAAAAGGCTGAGAAAAGCGTGTTTAGTTCAGAAAGGCATAGCTCTGTTTCTACATGCTTTGCTCCCCTCTTTCCATGGTGCATACCTTAAATCTGCATCCATCTCACCCCTCTACGTTTCTCTGCATGTGTCTCTCTCAGAGCTCTGAATTCAGTATAAGGAGTAGTGGTAGTAAATGCTAACCACCCACTCTGTACTCGGTTACGCAATATCACATACCGTGTACACAGAGACAAAAAGGGAAAAAGCACACACAGGCTTTACATTCAAAAGCTCTTGCATAATTTTGCTTTTCTACAGCCAAAAGAAAAAAAAAAAAGAGAAAAAAAAAAAGGAAATAACAGATGGGGAGACTTGCAGTTTTTTTTCCCTTTTCTCAGACTGTACAGAGGAGAGTTCGTTTAGGATCCATGGTCATTTCTAACTGCCCCATGCTGCAGATAAGCAAAGCAGGCTGGCTTGTGCTTGAAAATAAGACTTTTTTCCAGCTTCAATGATGTGGCACACTTTTCAGGTAATACAGGAAAATCTGTTATGAAGTGTTTAAGGCTGAATTGGTTATTTGTTTAGTGTTCATGAAAAAAAGAAAAAGAAACACCTCACTTCAACTGTTCGATGTATGTTGCAAAGTGAAAGAGGGACAAGGAGTAAGCGAGGTTGGATTGAATTCTCTGACGTGGTTTGTGCTTTTTTTTTTAATCTTTTTTCCTTTCTGAAAAGCAAAATATCTCTCAATGTAATATTTATGTAAAAAGCCAGTTATGTAACTCTCTCCTGCCTTTTGCTTTTGTTACCTCTCTGGACTATACAGCTCTACTGTTTCTCCTGACGACAGATTGTATTAAAACCTGCAAATCCTGATGAAAGGAAAGAACAACTGGGTGCCCACAGCACAGACTTTAATTTTGAGCCTTTTTAAGGGCTTCAGGCTGGAAGACAATGGGTCTATTTAAGATCTGGTTTTGGCTGGAGGAATTCTTATTGAGTATTTTCTTGTCACAGTGAGCTCTGGAACATCCCTGGCTGCTGCACAGTGTTTCTGCCTGTGTCCTCCTCTCTCTTCTCCCCCTCCCTCCAACTTTTGGATGTATACAATGAAAGCTTTTTCCCTTTCCTCTCCTGACCTTAATGCAAGTGTCAGGTTGTTCTCTGTGTAACAGCAGCAAGTGCAGAAGGATAGTGAAATTTTAGACTGTGCTGAACTTTATTCAGTTTTATTTTAAGTGATTGATGTCCGTAAAGATCCAGAGATTCTTCTGATTAGGATTTTTTTGGGATATTTTAATTGATTTCTGTCAAATGCAAGCAAAAATATATCTAATGCTGCTAAAATAATTTTTTTACAAAATTGAGGTTTGGGGTGTTCAAAAAAGAGAAGAAAAGGGTCAGTGCTAAAGAAGAGTTCATACTTCTTGATCATAGGAAGAAATTCTTCCTGTAGGTATTGCAACCAATTTATTCCTAGTTGTATCCTCTGAGGATCTGACCTGGTTGTGGTTGTGAGCACTGTGTCAGGGTTTGTTTTCTTTAGCCGTTTACAAATCGTTCTTGTCTGCGTGCACATTCTTGGACAGATTCTTCCCTAGTGTAATGCTGCTAATTCTGTTGATATGATGTCAGGAGTCTATTAGGTCAATTAAAAAGTTATAGGGCACGATTCTCAGTTATTTTAAAGTGTTTTTCTGGCACTGGAAGAGAGCCATAAAATGAGTCTGAGTGTGAATTATGCCCACTTCAGGCATAATAGAAAAAAATGTTTAAAGCTGACATCTTTCAACAGTGATCCCTGAGACAAACTTTAAATGAAACAGGGTTTTGTAAAAACAGGAAGTGAAATATTTTAAGCTCTGTAAGTATTTTTTAAGCTGTGTAAGTACATTTCACCAAATTGCTAGGGAGCACATATATATTCAGAAGTGTATTGGAACACCTGGATTCCCTGCCTGATTCTGAAACCAGCCCTTGCTTCAGCTCTGGGCAATGAAAACTTCTTCTGCCCCCGTTTGTGTCTCACTACAGAATCACTTAGGGATTATAGCAGTAGATACTTGCTTTATTGTGCCCTGCAGAAATATTCTAAAACTATTTTATTAATGTTTATAACGTCGATTTAAATGCATAGGGAGAAGGTGTTGAAATAATTTGTAGACGTTAAAAATTATTTAAACTTCAGGCTGGTGTTACCACAAAGACCAAATTGTGGGCACCAGCCATGTACAAGTGTTAATAACTCTATATGATGTAAGTGACCATATGACCCTATATAACCTAAATGACCACATATATGTGTAAATGACCCTACTCATCAGAGGATTGAATTCTGGAAGACGATCCTACAGGACTTACAGGGCATGAAAACTTATATGATTGTAAGATGGGGCTGAATCAATGTATCGATTGCAGTTTATGTCATAATTGCATGTTGTGGAGGAGGGTAACCTCCTTAAAATCCCTTATCCTGGTGTCCCTCCATAACTGTCAGCCCTTTATGAAATGCTTGGAAGATGTAGATGGTGTAATTTTACAGAGAACATGATCAATAATGAGTCCAGTGTTTAACTTAATCAAAAGAGTAATCATTTGTCTTCAAATGAAAATTACTTTCTGCCTGACTTCTTAGAGTCCTCGTCTGTATGTTTTTTGTCTGCACTGATTGTAATGGAAGACTTATTTGGAAAAGGTGTACCAAACTTGATAACTTTTAATAGTAGACAAGCAAATTTCCCTCTTAAATGCATCTGCATGCTTTTTTGTTTCTGAGACATTTCTTTGCATGTCACTAGGTCATCAATAGCTTCTAAATTTTTTAGTCCCCAGCTTTGCTTTGTATGCTTAGGTGGACTACTATCAAGACACTAACCTTCCTTAATGGCCAAACACACATTTAATTGTTTTGTGAGTATTTACTAATTAAACAAGAAAAAATACCTTGGAAATGCCTGCTGCTAAAACTCTGGTTATATATACACAGTTGAACAGCAACCAGAATGAGGGAATTTTGTGTTTTTTGCAGAATGGAAATCTAATTTTAATTTATGGAGGAGAGGGTGATTTGACTTGACCAGATGCTAGACATGCAACCTGTGAAACTTCTGTCTTCCTAAATTCATAGGCAAAATAGGCAAAAGAGATGGTTTGAGCAGTTTCTGAAATGAGATGTTAATATTCAGTTTTAATGAATAAGTCTTCACAACTTAAAAAGACTGCTATTTTATTTTTAAACATAAGCTGTTTGAGTCCCGCCTCTATGAAGATCTGTGCCTTAGTTTTCTAAAATTCGTTTGTTATTTTAGAGAGAAGGTTAAATATGAACCCTAAAGATTTAAAAAACAACAACAAAAATGAAAAGAGCTCTACATTAATTCTTATTTTAAAATGTCATTATTTTTCTTCTGTGACACATACTTGGGGTTGGGTATATTTGAAAATTAGCTAGCTGCGTGATTTTGCTGTATCCAGCAATGTGCTGAATTAGCTATGGTAGGCTTTTTATCGAGCAATTATTCTGCAAGGTTTCCTCCCTCCCTCCCTTCCTCAAAACAGTCATTTTTGCAACTCTCACACTTTGGTTGAAGTTTGTGAGAATTTTGTGTCCTTCAGTATCAGTAATTCATTGCTAATGCCTTCAGTAATTTCACTGGTCTTTTTGCATTGCAGAAGTCCCTAGGAAATGATGCAAGGAGCGATGTTTTTAGAGTAGTTGTAACAAAAGTATCAGGCCTAGCTGCACTGAATGTTCCTGCAGTCTTCCTTTTCAAAATTATTATCATCCATGTTCACAGCAAACAAAGCAGATGCTTCATTTCTCCCATCAGAGACCCTGTATATTCTTGTCTTTGCTGTTAAACCTGATGTGTACAGGTGGGCTGTGGCACCCACAGGGAAGGATTGCTGAAGTCCAGTGGTGCAGAGGAGTTGTTGAGATGGGTGCAGTGCTTAGAACGGGGTCAACACCTGGATGGTGCTTGCTTTTTCTTCTGTACAGTGGCTAATGTTTTCCTGTTATCACTGAAAGAAGCAAGGACTCTGTTTGGACTGAGTTCCATCATTAGTGTGAGCCCCTTGAGAGTATGTACCATGCTGTGTGCCAGACCCCCTTTGGGGATGCAGCACATCCTCATTTGCTTGTGGGTTTGTTTCCTGGATGGGTGGTCTTGTTGCTGCCAGCTGCTCAATGCTGGTGGCTAGGGTGGGAAAGATGGATAAGCTCTCTTCACCTAGTGGCTAGAGTGGGAAGGATGGATAAGCTCTCTGAGCTTCTGCATCAACAAGGTGAAAAAACAAATGTTTAGGATGTGACCTTTAATATCTGTATTAGAAGAGAGCAGGGAACTAGACTTGGTGATCCAGAAAGTGCAAAATCAGAGTAAAATCTTGTTAAAAACCGAACTATTTCAGTTAGTTCAGTTTCTGTCAGGACTCAGTTTGGGATATTATTTCATAATTTCAACGGAAGAAACCTCTGACTTGTTTGAGTTTTAGCATACGTGATGAAACTCACCCCTTTAGGGAAGTTCTTGCAGAGACAAGATACAAGGAGAGTTCCCCTGTGTAATCAACAGAGAGGACTGTTCACTCCTGAGTTTTTGCTGATTTATGTGTGACTGGTTGCAGCAGAATAGATGGACTCACTGCTCTGACTGTGCTGTGAATAAGGGAAAAATACACTCAGTTGATAATGTTTTAAATCAAAATAAATAATAATGCTCTTCTTCATGGAAAGACTATGCAAAGATATTAACAGAAAACTACAGAAAGTATCTGAAACCATCTTTGCCCATTGTTTCCACTATAAATATTTCTTAAACTGTTTTTCTAGTCACAGGTTTTTATTAAATATCCTGGTTGCCTTAGGGCCTTTACATGACTGGAAAAAAAAATACAAAGTTTCAATCTCATCTTCTGGGATCTATCTCAATATACATTTCTGATTAAAAAGTATCTGTCACTGCTGAGTCTGGAAATGGCCTGTTCTGCTTTGAGGAAGGGAGAAACAGATCCATAATGGTTGCTCGGGCTGTCATGTTTCTGAGAATCAGCTGTTTTTCTTTATACTGCAAAGATTAAACAAAGAATGTTAAACATTTCCCAATTTAGCATTTATAATGGAAAGCGGCTGTAGGGCCACAGCTTGCTGCTGCAGGGGCAGGCGTTCGTATTAGGAGTCACTTAAAAAGGCTTTTATTTTCTTTGAAGGCCTATCCATTCCTCTGCCAGCCTGGCTGCTGTGCTTTGCAGTCAGGTAGAGGCAGCTTTAAATTTTTACTTTCATTTAAGTAGGAGCTAATTTACTTTTGGAAATGAAAGTTAAAGCATCTCAACCATCTGCAAAGTGGAGGAGGAGGCAGTGGGTTTCTTTAACTTTTCAAATCTCTACAATTCTTTTTCACACTAACAGGCAAGCAAAAATTACCTTCCTGAGCTCCTATTAGTAATAATATGTTGTATTAATGATATAATTTCTTAGCTTCAACTCTTTATCTCAGTTTCTAAAATATACCTGTTGGCTGTGTGCAGTCTTCTTTATGCTTGCATCCAGCTCAGGAGTTTCGAAATAAAAAGTTGTAGTCTTGAGTGCAGCAGAACCACATTTTTTGACCTACAGACTGCATAGCTTTTTATGTAGTATTTCATTAGGGATTAAGTGGAGCACTGTGACTTTCTCTTTGTCATGGTAAAGGCAAAGGACACCTAAGGGTGACTGGTAGATTTGAAAAAAATAGGAAAGGTGACATTTTGGTATCCTGTCATTATATATGCTTTTATTGTGTTTGTTTATCAGCCTTTCTTATTTTTTAGTTTTACTTGAAGAGTTCAGAGTGGACACAAATTCATTGTTCAGTCTTTCTTAGTTGGAGCTGAGGAGAATTTCAGTTTTATACAAATATGTAGAGTGAAATAAGTGTTAATACAGTTAGGGTTTTTAACAGAGCAGCTAAAATTGTCCTTCGCCTGCCTCTCCATTGGCTAGTTTTCAGAAATTCAGTAGTTCTCTGTCATCACATAGGGACAAGATCTAAACTTCTTATATAATTAAAACATTTTCAGAAAAAAATATTTCTGGTTTCTTGTATAAATTATAAGCACTCTAAAGAAATCAGATATCCATTTTCTGCCTTCTCCAGCCTGCCTGCAAGTAGGTTTTGTCTAAACAAAATAGCCTTGTACTCAGAGCTCACAAACATTTGTGTATTACTTAGATATCTGGATGAGTAATTTTATTGGCCTCCTTCAGTAGCTTAAACACGTTTGTAAAGGCTTGCCCATCTTTTTGTTTCTTAAGACAAGATCTTTGCAATTTTTTTTTAATAACAGAGTTTGAGTTTAAAAAACAGTTCCATCTTCTTGTGATTGCATTTCTTACAGAATATTGGAATTTTTGGACTGTGCATCTGTTCAGGCACGTGGAGAAAGACAAGACTAAGATCATGTAAGTCATGAAACTGAGGCTGAATAATCCATACTTTGTTCTCTCACCATTTTTACAGTTTATACCCAGATGCAAGTAATAAACCAAAAAGGAAGAAAAAAACCAAACTAGTTAGCTTTTATTTTTAAAGTGATTAATGAAAAGCAAAGTTCAAATGAGGCCACAAATCCTGGTGGTGCACAATGGGTTGATTTATTTTGTAAATAGACCATGGATAATTAACCATAAAACAAAACTTTTTTTTTGTTTCTTTTTTTTTGAGACTTGCATAATGACACTGGTTTCTTTTAGTTGCTGTGAGTTGCACAGAGGGATAACGACTTATTCACAACTGGTTGCAACTGGTTACAGCCAAGAAAGGAAAAATCCCAGAGCAGCTAGAGGAAAAAGGCTGCTAAAACCCTGCTGCACTTGCAGTTTTGTATTAAGGCATCTACTAATACCTACAGAATGGGCAAAGCTAGCAATAACAGCAAAAGAGTAGATACTTACATACTCAGATAATGCTTGCCATGTTATCCCATGTTTTGGCTTAAAACTCGTAAGCAAAAGACAGCCCCTGCAGCTGGCCTTGCAGTCCACAATTTTGTATTGACTTCTAAATAAAATTATTTATGTCCTGTTGCAAGTTTCCATGATGTATCTTACTACTTTGACACTGAGGGAAGAGTCTTCTAGATAGTCATAATCTGACTTGCTGCCAAGTCCTCTTGCAAGCCAGAGACTGATGCTAGTTTTTCAGATATGTGATATGAGAAAACTGCCTGCCCGACATCCCCAAAATTTGTCTCTTCATATTCCACAGTCATCTGTGGAAGGGATCTCTGATGCCCAAGAAGGAGAAGGTCCAATTTGTTGTGAAAGTACATTCGCTACTAATTAAAACTACCAGCTGGGATTACAGTCCTGGAGACTGTAAATAAAGTAGAGCATGAGATGTTCAGATGACAATATGGCCATTTTTCTGGTGGGTTGTATTAATTGCCTGTACTCAGATTTGCTCTTCTCATGCTGGTTTATTAGAGTGAAGAGAGGGATTATGTAGGTAACAGTCAATATGCAAGAGGTTGGATTTACCACACAGCAACTGTCTATACGGGCACTCTAGTTTTCTCTCACATGCCACAATGTGCCTTAAAATACTTTTGTCTATATATATAAGATCTGCAATTCAGGCAGAGCTAAAATCTGTGTTCATGTTGACTATTGGTGCAGCTGTGCAGTGTTTCACAGATGATGACTCTAAGGTACTTGCAAAAGAGCCTTCCTCATTCCAAAAAATAGCCTGGGTAGGCAGAGGTTGTGGCTAAAAAAGCTGAAAACCAGTATTGTTTTAAGTGCATCGAATCAGTTTGTCAGAGCAGTGTTACAGTCTGATGTTTATAAGGGTTCTCTCTCCTAAATTGCTTTGTGCATGTGCAGTTTCTTCTGCAAATTTGAAGTATTTATTTGTCATCAATGTACTGCAGAGTCTGAGGAGAGGAGAAGCAGATTGTTAATGTCATACCATCACCTGCTATCCGCTGGAGCTTAATGTAGATAACGGGGTGTAAGGGTTGTATGTTTTTAGTCTAGATCCCAGTTACAAGACAGGATCTTAGATCAGTGCCTTAAACCCATAACCAGAGAACTGATGAGTTCCCACTGTGTTACTGACACTAGTAACTACGACACATGGGCTGCCACTTCTAATCTGGTTTTAGGCCAAGGAGTCAAGTTAAAATAGCACTTAGTTTGAGCAAAAGGCTTCTGTTGTGGGTGGGAGTCATGCTGGGGGCAACATTAGCATTGTACTTACAAACATTGCAGTGAAGACAGGACCCCAAAAGTAACTTAACTCTCCAAAGCTCAATACAGTCTTTGGCTTCTCTACAGGTCCTGTTGAAAGACAAGCCAGCCAAGGTCTGCTGTAGTAGTGCTGAATGGATGGGCCTGTGAAACTGCTTTTTGTCAGGCTTTTGCTTCTGGGAAGCATGGCAATGTATGGAAGCTGATATGTACAGTTTATGAGTTAGAACTTGATTTTATTGACTAACAGAGTCCTTGTATCTTGTGACAATCTTTTTCTGTGCTCTGCATCATGCCAAAGAGACAGGGGAGTGGTGTTGGCATGTCTTTGTATGAATAGGTCTGTCATTAAATATTTGAAATAGAAACATCTGAAATAGATCTTGCCTGGGAAGAACAATGGGATAACTAGAGAAAGCCAGTTTTCTCCAAATTTGCTCTTGGGGGCTGGAGTTTCAGGCAAATATGGGGGAAAAAAAACATAAAAGAGAACAGCGAGAACAGGTATTAATGTGGAGGCTTAAAGCATAAAACACTGGGAGGTGTGAGGGGACACACAAGGAAAGTTAAGAGGAGAATAGAGGGATGTTTAGCAAAGGGAAGAGTTTTCTCATTTGTTTGTTTGTTTTAATAACTAAGTCCAGCTAAGGGAAAGGGCAGCTGGTGATAGAAGGATTGAGTCCTTCATTTGGAAGAGGCACCAGAGGCACTGTGTTTAGTAAAGGGAAACTTTACACCTGATATGGATCTAAGCCTGAGGACCATTCACTGCTAGTGATGAGGATGCTGAGGCATGGACATGTATTTCAGTATTTTCTGTTTTCTCTGAGCTCTAAATCTGTATTTTTATTTTGTGAAGAGTGAGGGATTCAGTCATCTTCCTCAGGCAGATAGACTGAAATCCTACTCCTAGAAAGGGGTTGCAGGCAGCCTTAGCAGAAGGCACACACAAGATGATGGAGAGAGTTTTCAACTCCTTTCAGATTGTGGAACGTGTCAGCACATGGGCCCAACAGTCTGCTTGGTGTGTAGCAGGAAGAACTCTGTTAGAGGTAATGGTAGTTCAGGGTTTTGAACAAGCCTTTGTATTTCTCTCATATGGTTATAACCTATTGGTAAAGATATGCAATCCAAACTCCTATTTTAGCCACTCTATCTCTTCCTGTACACTTCTCCCCAAAATCTAATACTTAAAAACCCCACTGATTAGGTAATCCCAATGGTTTTCCCTAAGACTTCACCTATCTCAGCCTTGTGAAGTTTGGTATCTGATGCTGTAGTAGGTAGGTTCAAGTTCCAGTTAGAAAGTGCTTTCATGGGTGACAAAGCTGCTCCAAGTACTATATTCAGAAATTCGCTTTGTAAGAAACAAAAATTATTTGTTTCTTACTGAGATTCTGTCCAAGTTATAAAAAGTCCTTCACCAAAAGGCACGAGAGACAACCACTTCTCATAAGAATCTCTATGCTGAAACAGCCAGGGCTGACTGGGAGTGATGCACTGTCATGATTAAAGGTCTAGCTGTACTTCAGCTCTCTTGGTCTTTCTAAAGGAATAGTTTCATGTGTTGGCACTCTTATGTTTACCTGATCTAGGTGTAATCCCAGAATCCCTCAGTTCTTCCCTGTTTAGGCCTGGATTTGTCTCATAGCTTCAGTCAAGCTTCGCATGACTTCATGGTATTTTGCATTTTAGTAATTTGGAAATGTATGAGCAGGGATCAAGAGCCTTCTTAGCAGATGAAGCAAATGGTTAAAGAAAAAGGAATTTTGGATGTTAAATATCTTATTAATCTTAGCTGCTCTTATATTTTTCTACTAGTTAAATTTAAGGTGAAAGGGACAGAGCAGAAACAACTAGCATTCCCCTCACTTCTCCTCACTCCAGATTCCTCTGTAGGACTCTGTGACTTTCAGGCTGCTGTTTTATCCTGCTCAGAACTGGTTTTGATTCTTCCCCAAATGGCAGTAGTAATTAATGGCACTTGACCCAACAAGATGTGTGTTAGCTGTTACATGACTGACTGCCTGAAAAAGCCTCTTAGCTTTTGTATATTGAAAAGCTCCACCAGTTCTTGGACAAGAACAATATACCAGCTGGATTATTAATAATGATGAGATTGTCACTGATATATTGAGAGTATTGCAGAGGTATTACTAATTTCTGAGGCTCACTAAACTGTACTGAAGGTCAGGGCAAGAAGCACTAAAAACAAAAAACAGTAGTGGTATTCTCTTCTTGTGGAAGAACTGGTTCCTTAAAAAATTAATTCCAGGACTCTTATTTATTTTCATTATTCATATTTCCATATATGCTTTTTGGCATTTGTGGAACAGAAATGCATTTATTTCAAACTTTTACTTCAAAAATGTATTCTGTGTTCTAATATAAAATTTAAATCAAAACTGAAAGTAGCAATCAAAACAAAATTATTTTGTCAAAACAACATTCAATTGATTGAAATGAATTTTTATTTTTGTTTCATGGGTAACTTTGCAATGCAGTGTTTAATTCAACTGTGAAACAAAAGCAAATTTCAAAGTCTAGCTATCTGTAAAGCAAGAATGTTGGCTTATGTTTGGGCTCTTCTAGGTGGCTCTTAGGGAAGTGCTTCATCAGAATTCTACTAAATCTGTATAATCAACAAAAATTTTAAAATGCGTGGGGATCCGGTAGCACATGAGGAAATGACCTCAAGCTGCACCAGGGGAGCTTGAGGTTGGACATCAGGAAGAATTTCTTCACTGAAAAGGTGGTTAAGCATTGTAACGGGCTGCCCATGGGTGTGGTGGAGTCACCATCCCTGGAAGTGTTCAAGACCTGACTGGATGTGGCACTTTGTGCCCCATGGTTTAGTTGACAAGGAGGTGAGAGGTAAAAGGTTGGACCAGATGATCTTGGAGGTCTTTTCCAACTTTAATGATTCTTTAAGTCCATAACCCTTGCACTATGCTGAATTCTTCTTGTGTTGATGTTATAATGGGACTAAAAGTATCTCTGTAACAGTTGATCAGAATCTGTCTCTGCAAGTATATGTAGGTCTCCCCTGGAAGTGTGTTTTGTGTTGCAATCTATTCTAGTTCAGCAAATTGGGAAGCCTTTGATACCGTGTCAGTTCTCTTGGCTCCCTCCTGGCTGGTCATGGATCATACCTGTCAAATTCTGGGTGCCTATCTCCATGCAATTGCTTGCAATGTGAGCAAACTGTTGAAGGTAATGACAGTGTGAGTGTAAAGCCTATGCAGTTAATATTATTGTATTCAATTTTATTTGTTGCTTCTTAGATTTGATTTAAGTGGTACCTTCCCTTAGAAGAGCACATTTTGGTTATTGCTTTGAGTCTTTCCTTGTCCTGTATAACACCCACAACGCATTATCTCTTTTTCTTCCTCATGTAGAATCTGTATACTTAAATAGTAAAATTCTTCTGACAGCAGTCTTGTCAAGGGCCACAATGTGATATATGCCTTGGAGGCATTTTACTTTTGATTATGGTTTTAGCTAAGTTTAAATTCTGCAGGACTGGCCTAAATCTGTTTCAGTGGGAGCACCCTACAAAAGAAAAACATGAACGTGAGGGGGGTATTTTGGACAAGTAGGGTAAGAGTAAAGATTAAAAGCAAAGAACATGGTTAAGAATTGCTCTATTGCTCGAAAATGTAAAGCATCTGACCTTATCTCAACAGTGTGATGATCCTTATTTTTTGAACAAGAACTGAGATGTTTAACCCACTCATGTGATACCTTGGTTATTCAGATCTTTCTTCTTGAGTTTAGATAGATACAACAATGTCATATTCCTTGAGAATATCAGCACTGCAGTTTTTGTAAGTCAGTGATAAATCAATCTATCAATTGATATGGGGAAATTGTGGCTCTGCAAACTTTGGAGTTCTCACTCCTGTTGGAGATAAACAGAAGATGACCAAGTAATAGAAATTGAAGTTTTTCTATTCATCAGACCACCTGTTTCTGTTTTTCAAACCTGGATAGAAATTGAAGTTTTTCTATTCATCACACCACCTGTTTCTGTTTTTCAAACCCGAAAAGGGATATTTTGTGATCCAGAAAAGCTGCTTTTAAATAAATACACATTAGGACAATAGTGTTGTTGGTTCAGTATTTCTCAGTGAACAGGCCTGTGACAAGACAGGCAGGAAGATATGCTTTGTCCAACAGCTGTCTCCTGTATTCATCAGAATTTTTTTATGTGACTAAGCATGTAACCTATATCAGTATAAATTGAATTTAGTTTTAAGAAGGCTGAATTAATCTGAAGAATATATTTTGCACTGGTGTTGGGCATGAAGAGCTGGCATATTGATGTATTTAGGCCTTAAAGCATATAAAAACATAAAAGCTCCCCCACCTCAGAGCTCAATAAATAAATAAATAAAGTACTTTATGTTGTGGACACGCTCACAGTATTTCCTTTTATGCTAGTGGAGCAGCACACATCAAAAAGATAATAATATAAGCAGTAAAATATCCCAAGCAAACAGAAAGCATCTGTAGATCTTGCCTAGCTGGCTAATATTATTGGGATGGTTGTTTTTAGCTTACCATGCCATTAATGCTTTGCAAATGTATATGTGCATGCTGAGGGTTGGCCAGGAATTGAACTGTCTTTGTAATGGTTATAGTCAATTGCTGCATTGTGCCTGAATGCCTACAGATATGTAAGAAGACAGGAAAGGTAGTCAAGAAACTAGTAGACCATGCAGGATCTGGTCTACCAGCTCCAGTCACAGGAGAATGTAACAGGCTATAAACCGGATGTAAAGAAACATTTGGAAAGGTGTTTGGAGAAATCCTGGGATGTAACTGAAGTGTTTGCTAGCTGATGTCCCAGGATTGATAGCCTACATCCCTTTTGTTCTGCAATTGCCTTTAACAAATAACGCATCAGACTCAGAGATATCATTTAACTGGAAAATTTTGTATGGCTAAAAACATATCATAAATGTAAAGAGAAAGTCATTCTGCCTCCTCTTCTCATTCAGTACCTTTTCTTTCCCTCACTATTTGTAATAAGGGAATACTGACACTAGGCCTTTACTGAACCTGAGGTTCAGGTGCCAGTCCGTCTTCAGAAAGTCAAGGCCATTTCTGTAGGGCATATGAGTGAAAATTCAGAGGTATAGACAGGAGGTATGAATGTATGGTTTTTTAACAAACTGTTTTTAACAAACGGTTTTGCTTTATGTAGTATTTCTTGTAGAAAACAAATAAATTTCCCTTGGAACAGGTACTGAGCCTCATCTAGGTTCTCTCCCTGGCTTAAGCAGGCTGGGGATCAAGTTCATAGTAGAAAATCTCCATTCAAACTGCTGGATGCTCAGAACCCATGACTCTTGTTCAAGCTATTGCAGCCTGTTCTGCCTCCAGCCCCAAATCAACACTGGCAGTACAGTTGTCCTGACTGCAAATACAGAAGTTTAAAAATGTCTGATGTTAACTTGACTCAAGTGATGCTTAACTCAAGTGTTACTTGATGGAATCCCCTCTTGGAATATGAGTTTGGGGAACCTTGAGATTTCCTGATCTTTTTTTTTTTTTCTATCTTTTCCTTACTGTCTCTAGAGGTAATTGGGCCATTTTTCTGGAAAATTGAGATTACATTAGTCCAAAGGGGTTCCTAATGGGAGGGTTTTGGCAGCACAGGTGATAAAGTCCTACTAAGAAGGCAGGCCCCCTTTCACCAATCACATGTTTTCAGATCAAGAAGTCAGAGACTTTCCCAAAAGTTAATTTGTCATCAGTTTGTTGTGGATTTTAGCTCTTCCAAAAGCATTAGCTTGCTCTTGACACTCTGGTGTCTCTAGATTTCCTACTGCACACAGCATTGCTTCGGGTGGTAGTTCCTGCACAGAAGAAATGTGTTTATCCCACTGGCTCCCACAAAGCCATTAGCAGTACACCATCCATACAATTGGCTCATACTGTCTCTGTGTACACTTGGGTTAATTTTGGATTCCCTTTTCAGATTCAACTGTTTCATAGAGATATGATGTGGGCTTCAGAAATTGCTGATTTCTGTCTCAGTCATGATGAATTTCACAATATATTCATTACTTCCCATTTCTGTAGCAGTTTGTTAAGCATCTTCACTTACAGTTTTTTAATATTCAGTGAGAAATAAATTTGGGCATGGGTTCCTTCAGTAAGGAGCCTCTTGCAGAAGTCATTTGATCGTTACATTGTACAGGAACTTAGGATTTTTACAATTGAAAATTCTGATATAAATATGACATTTCTGTATTTATGGGAAAATCTCGATATGATCTTGCAGTTATGTGGGTCATTTAAGATATCTTGAAGTATCTTTAGAGATGAAACAATGAGAAGCTGCTTACCTCATGACATAATAAGGCAAAATAAGGTCATGAAAAAAGTCATGGTTGCTGCTCCAGCAATGGAACTGAATTAATTATTTGCAACAAATTATTTATTTGCCAAATATAGCTTTTCTTGTCCTGTCAAATACACATAAGTTGATCAGTCTCTTTGATTCAGGAATCGTTGGAATTTATTTGACGACTGCTTTCAAAATTATATTCTATGGACTCTCTGTAAAGGGAGGTGAAAGGAGGATGGCTGTGGTTTTAATACTATTTGCAAAACCCTATTCTGTAATTTTCCTCTCTGGCATCCATCTGGTAAATTTGTATTACGGGACGCCAAGCGTTTAGGAGTCTATAGTTTTGAAGAAAGAGGGTAACAAGTTTAGCGTTCACACTAGACTTAATATTCATACACCTCAAGTTACTGTGTAGCAGATAGGAGGCTTCACACAGGTTTCTGAATCCTCACACATCCTTCATACTACATTTATTTTATTAACCCTATGACTGAAGCAGCAAAACATGAGGAACAAAAGGAGTTCCTGATGCTGCATGGATGAAGTGGGGAACGGGGTGTGATTATTTCACATGTGCACTGATTCAGAAGATCAGAGTGAAGCTAGATGCTTCTGTTCACTGCACACAAGGGCAGAAGCATGTCAGAAGTTGTTGCTGGTAGTGCTGCATTCATAAAAGGAGCATAGCATTCACTTTCCAGCCACCAGAGAGTAAAGGAAAGACGGAGATCTGCAGACATCTGTTACTGTGTTTGCCTACCTACCCCTGTTACTGCATATTTTGAAGTAGGATTTGAAAAGCCCATATGACAGTCATTGTTTTTGACCATACTTTACAACGTCCTACTGACTTTAAAGAGCCAAAATTTGGACCTCCATTATTTAGCCAGCAATATACACAGGGCACTATCAGTGAAAGGGCTGGGAACAAAACTTAGTTCCTGGTTTCCTGCCTATTATTTAGTACATATCTGATTTGAAATCTATTTTCTGCATACCCTTGTGTGCATATTCCTTGGCACGTGTGCTTCTTGCCATTATGGGGCAGATCCCATAGATTTTCTGCGTCATTAGTAGAAAGAGCCAGTCATTAAAAAAAAAAAAACTTATTTGCCTGAGCCGTTAAGATTTTTTCTCACAGTTCTGCCTGTGGCGCCTGTCACTAGCAGTCAAATAAGGACAATTTTACCATTCTCTCCTGCTGCTCTAATTTTTTTTTTCAGTGCCAGTACATGTATTTGTTATTCTTTATAACTCCCTTTGAAGTTGGGAATCCAAGGGGAATCTAAAACCGACCAGATGTTTCTGCTGCTGGAGACACAGAAGACAGCAAGGATTAAGTTTAACTGAAACTTAGTTCTCTACAAAGCCCATTACAGTGAGAATTCTTCCTCAGTTAGTTTTATTTATTATTTATATTTGCACTTGCCATCCTGGGTAGGTGATACCTCAAGTCATCTGGCCCGGGAGAAAAATGGATGATTTATCCAAGTAAATAGTGTACCAGCAGCTGCCTGCGTTGATTTCCCTTATGGGGTTTCAGTTCCATTACACTGCATATTTCCCACCCACACTCTTTATACAGCATTTCATGTTGAGGAAAATCATTCCCATCTCTGTAACTTCAGAGAACAGATTTGTGGAACCATCCAGAGCGAGGGCAGTGCTACTCCTGTGTGCGTGGGGAAGGGTGACATACTTGAGAAGGTACTGGCCAGAAAGCAGCATGAGATTTTAACTCCTTCTCCTGTCGTAGTTGGAAGATGAGAGAAAGGAGTAGAAGCTTGCATGGCAGACTGGCTATGGGAAGGAAGGGATGTCCTCACCTCCTACTAGTGAGGGCAGAAGAAGGTTCTCAGGTGGGAAAGGACAGGAAGAAATGCTATTACTGACTTCTGAGTTCAAGCTCATGCTTTTGAAGCTGCGAGACAAGAAAAAAGGGAAAAAAAATTAAGATAGTCTATGATATGAAGTACATGAAGAAGTCCTGTGGGGTATCCATGTCAAAATTAAGGAATGTGAGATCCTGCTGACCTGCTTCTGCAGTCTTGAGAAATAACACACAAGAGGAAATAGTGCTTGGCCAGACCTCACAGAGGTCCAAACAGGAAGGCAGCAAACAGAAAAAGGCCTTGGTTTCTCTCTACCTTGGGCATGTCTTAAGATTAAGTTTAGATACACTTCCAGGTTTTAAGCACTCCAGATTTCTGGAGTAATCTAAGTTCATGGGACTGCCTGTCCCCATGCCTGCCTGTCACACCCATATGTTGAGAGTGTCGATCTCTTTCAGCCAAGATGGAAAGAAGTGAAAAGATTGGATTTTTTTCTACAGGATGGATATCTAAGGAGAGGAGAAAAGCCTAAATTAGTGCCCCAGCTGAGGGAAAGACAAGCAAAGCTTAGCAGCTAAGCATGTTCAGTGGAGGACAGTTGGCTGGCCAGCACAGGCTTTGCACCAGAAGAGCCACAGCACATGCTGTCTTTTGCTCATCAAGAATGTTATCTTTGTTGTGGGAGAGGAGACCGATGACAATTGTACTCATACTGTGTAGCACTCGCAGGCTCTGATTGCAAATCTGTAGGAAGACAGACTTTATCAGTATCTATTTCATGTCTGAGCTGTTTTGTTTTCTTTAAAGTCCAGCCCCCTTTCTTGTTGATAAGTCAAGGTACATCTCAGTCTGATAGCATTTTCCCATTCATTTCTGCCATGGGGTTGTGTGGTTACTGCAGCTCTTCCCTGATTTTTCTCCATGTGGATGCACTTTATTGTTTCACACCGAATCTCCCTGCTTCTCAACTCTTGATGTCACAGCCACCATAATTGAGAAATAGTATCAGGCTCTGCCTAAGTTACTCTTTAATTGGCCAGATGGATCGCTAACGCCTTCACTGAGGCACTGTCCTCCATCATTAGCTGTTGGAGTTGCCACCTAATATTGGAAGGCCCTGCACACTACCCTGATTTGTTCTTAAACAGGAAAATCAAAACCTGGCTAATTGTATAGAGCCTCCTAATAAACACCAGGTAAAATGCACGTACTGTAACAAGCTCTTTTCAGAACAGCAAAAGGGAGTGGAGAAAGCGATTTGCTAGTGCCTGTACTTACTTAAAGCTGCTTTTCTGATTTCTCCAATATAAAAAGAAGCCATGTCCTGGGAACATTGAGTGATTTTAGATGTTCTGTGAGGTTTTGAGGAAAGATAAAAAGAAAAAAGTAATCACATGTTTTTCATTTTATATTTTTAGGACCTGAATTTTCCAGCTTTGTATTAGAGGGAAACAGGTTAAAATCAGAGAATTTTGGATTTAAGTATTTTCACTTCTTCTTTATTTTTTTGTCAAGGCATCAAGGCAGATGGTATGAAAAGCATTTATATTGGTCTCTCTGCTGACGGAGCTTAACCTAATAATCCAGGACTTGGAACTGGGTGCTTCGATAAAAACACTTTCTGAGAGATTTTTCCATTCAAAACACCAGGAGAAGTTTTTTAATTGACAACATCAGAAATTAGTCTCCTGCCAGGACTACATTTCTTTGCACCTTATTACTCAGAACAAAAGATTAATATGTGCTCATTCTGAGCACAAGTTTTCAATAATTTTTTCCTAAATTAAACTAAAGACAAAGTGAAATGGTTTACTGTGGGATTGTGAGAGTGAAATGGGGAAAAGCCCAATTCAATGGGTGATGGGTTGACCCTCTCTGGTCTCCAGGGTCCCACCAAAACTGCTGTTTCACTCCACCTCCTCAGCTGGACAGGGGAGAGAAAATTTAACTAGAGGCTTGTGGGTTGAGATAAGGACAGGGCGAGATCGTTCACCAACTGCCATCACAGTTGACTTGAAGAAAATTAATAGAATTTATTACGAATCAAATTAAAGTAGGATAATGACAAATAGAACAGAATCTTAAAACCACCTTTGCCCAACACATAGATAAGGACAGGGCGAGATCGTTCACCAACTGCCATCACAGTTGACTTGAAGAAAATTAATAGAATTTATTACGAATCAAATTAAAGTAGGATAATGACAAATAGAACAGAATCTTAAAACCACCTTTGCTCAACACATCCTTTCTTCTCAAGTTTCACTTCATTCCCAATTTTCTCTAACTCCTCCCCACAGGGGCACAGGGGTATGAGGAATGGGAGCTGTGGTCAGTTCACCACACATTATCTCTGCCACTCCTTCCTCCTTAGGGGGAAGACTCCTCACACTCTTCACCAGCTCCAGTGTGGGGTCCCTCCCATGGGAGACAGTCCTCCATGAACTTCTCCAATGTGAGTCCTTCCCCCTGGCTACAGTTCTTCATGAACTGCTGCAACGTGGGTCCCTTCAGCGGGATGCAGTCCTTCAGGAGCAGCCTGCTCCGGCATGGAACCCCCACAGGGTTACAAGTCCTGCCAGCAGACCTGCTCCAGTGTGGGTTGCTCTCTCCATGGGGCCACAGGTCCTGCCAGAAGCCTACTTCAGCATGGGCTTCCCCTGGGGATGCAGTTTCCTTCAGGCATCCATCTGCAACAGTGTGATGTCCTGCATGGGCTGCAGGTGGATATCTGCTTCACCGCAGACCTTCACAGGCTGCAGGGGAACATCCTGCCTCACCATGGTCTTCAGCATGGGCTGCAGGGGAATCTCTGCTCTGGTACCCGTAGCATCTCCTCCCCCTCCTTCTCCACTAACCATGGTGACTGCAAAGTTGTTTTTCCCACATATTGTAACTCCTTTCTACCGCTGCTGTTCTGCAGGCTTTTATCCCCATTTTCAAATATGTTATCCCAGAGGTGCTATCACAATCACTGGTGGGCTCAATGATGGCAGGTGGGGGGTTAATCTTGGAGCTGGGCAGCCTCGGGTCTGTTGTACACAGGGGAAGCTTCTGGCAGCTTCTCACAGAAGCCACTCCTGTAGCCCTCTTATTACCAAAACCTTGCCATGCAAACGCAGTATACCACATCAGTTATTTCTTTGTCTTAGTTTAAACAGTTGACTCTCTTCTGGTGATTGCTCCATTTTCTTGGTTTTGATGATGTGCTAGATATTTTGAAATTTGCAGACGTACCTCAGTCTTAGAAATGAAGAAATCTCAGCTTTGAAAGTGCCAGCTTAAACTGTGATTCTGTGTTCTCCTTAATTGTGAGCAATTTCACATACAGAAAAAGCACCACTCCAGTATGGTTCCCCTTCATTCAGCTTTAGTGTGAAATTCATGTCATAACTCCATTGTAATGGGGCAAACTGAAAGATTAAAGCCAACATCTAAGAAGATAACCTGCTTCACATCTAAAATTTGGAGCTCAGCTCTGTGCAGACCCCACCTGCATTTTTAGATTTTTGTATGTGTGTGTTCTTGAGACATTGCATTTGAAGTATATACAGGAAACTAAGCCTAGCTGGAAGATTGAAACTTGTAAACATTTTGCTGTGTATGTTTTGATAGAATGGTATGGGGGCGGAGGGCAGGATTTAAAAAATATTTTTATGTTTCTGTAACACAATCCATAGTCCATTTTAGACTTAGTTCTAACTAAACAAAGATATTCAGATGTGCCATGGAAGTTAGCAAAGAGTGAAACAGGTTCCCTAGCATTGTGACACCAACACTCCAAAGCAGCCTGACCGAGTGGGAGGTTACCCTACTTTCTTAGATCAGTTTGTGATTTTATTTTTTTTTCCAGCTGCCATACGATGTCTTTAAAGATTACTTCCTGTGCCATTTACAGTTGTCTTCTTCCATATAGGAGCACTGCAGGCAAGCATGTGCAGTGGAAAGGGCCAGTTCTGCAAACAGCAGGTGCCAAGGACATGGCTTACCTATTGTCTGTGACATACTGTTTTATACAGTCAAACAGGAATCTCTCTTTTATCTCTTGCAGTCTTGGGTATTAGAGTATATAGTCAATGAGTCCAAACCAACAGGGAGCCAGTGGGTAGATTGCACATCTGACTGTGAGAGTCATCATCAGGCCAAGTGCTCCATCAGGCCAGTTGGAAAAGCATCTTGTTTCTGAGAGGTAGGGCTGGATTTATGTTCTGCCCAGCACGCTCAATTAGAGAGGGAGGATTAGATAGCCCATAATATAGCTGTGATACTCTTGAGCACCAAGGGGTTGCAAGTCCTTTCTGCTGTGCTCAGGGTAGCGAGAATGTGAATAGGGTAAGGACTTGGATGCAGCCCCAATACCCCCAAACTGTCTGAGTTATTCCAACAAAGTAGCAGAGACCTCTGTGGAGCACATTCTGCGCCAATTTGCATGCATTTCTGTTCTGTTGGTCTTGGAAAACATTATGCCTCCTGTGATCGCTTTCTTGAACGATGCTCTTATTTCCCTCATGATTTAACAGCTGCCTTGCAGTTGTGGTTCTTAGATCTACCTTTCTTAGATCTCCAGTTTGCCCCATGGCCTCTTTCATCTTCCTTTACCAGGGCCTGGGACAGATTCTGAGCTTCCTGCTAGCTTGCTGTTGCTTTGTATCTGCCCTCAGATTGCGGTTGCTGGTGTTCTGACAGTCTACCCAAATCCTTCCTTGCTCAGAGGAAATAATAACTCTCATTCAGCTGCTTTCTTAGCATTTATTGTGACATCCGAAGACAAATGCAAACTCATCTCTAGAATCATTATTCTCTTTGAAGAACAACGGATTGTCAGGGGAGACATTTTTTTATGTGGATTCACTTAGAAGTTCTGTCCCCCAGTGTGGTTCTCCAGCTGCCCCTGTCATATCCTCCGTTGTTGTTTATCCAACTTTTAATAATTTCCTTTTCATGCTAGAAAGGGCCACATAATTTTGTCTCTGTGTGTGCATGTATTTGTATCTACTTCATGTTTTTTCATTTCTTTCAATTCGTAACATACAAAATATATAGGAAAAGGCATCGGTTGCACTAAATACATTTATTACTTATGCATGTTTTATATATTTTTGGCCTAAATTTCATGAAATGCCTAAGTATTTTGTGCACTTCCATTTTAAGTGCGCTAGTAGTCATTAAGTTATTTCTTAATCACCTCACATCATGACTAATTTTTGGAATAGATATACTGATACACATGCTTCTGTGTAGAAACAAATGGAGGAGAGCCTTGTTGGGATTACTAGAAGAGATAAAGACTACGGATATTGTTCTATGTAACGAAAAGAAAGACTATAACTACTAACAGCATTGCTTCCAATACCTGGGCATCAGCTACTTATTTATATTTTCTGGATCACCGAAGCTACTTTGAGTAATATTTGTGGCTTTGTGTAATATTTGTAATATCAGTGTGATATTTGAGTGGCTTTGGTCAAATTTATTTTGGTTTCAGCTCATCTCTGTTTCTGTTGGGGGCTCAGACCTGGCCTGGAACCAGCCCAAGGTGGTGTGAAACTGCGTAGCTTAATTTGTTCTATTAACATAAGCTTTCGCCTAAAAGTGTTAAGTTGAGATCAGCACAAGGCTTGCCATTACTACAGCATGCACAAATACGAGGGTGGAAAATTGCTCAGAGAAACTGTCATTCAAGTTCTCTGGGTAGAGTAGAAATGTTGTTTATTCCCCTTCAAATAACTATGACAGCTTTACCTGTAGCAAAAGGAACAGAAGGAAGCAGCAGAAAGAATGTCCCTCCAATCATGACTTTGGTTTTGACAGTTTAAGCTTTGGCTAGCATTCTAAAAAAGAAGCAATGACGTGCAAGTAGTAATCAGGTACATCATCAGTGGGTGGGGCAGGGACAGGGAGAAGTGGAGGAAAATCAGTGGAGAGTGTTAGAAAGTGCAGCCCTTGTCCTGCTGGAGTGGGTGGGATTTGTTGGCATCTTTTTCTGCATTCTGTGTCCCTAAAAAAAAAAACCCCAAAATGTGTAACATGCATTTAAGAGGAAAAGAGAACAGTGTGCCAGCCTGAAACATGTAAGCCCTGAGCAGCACTGTATTTTGCCACCACTCTCCCAGAGGACCCTGAGATAGCAGCATGCTCTGCCTCCCAGGGGCAGTGGGATGGAGGCACTAGAGGTTGAGAGTAGATCAGGCACAATGGTACCATTAGCTTTACAATAAGGTGAGATAGATAGATACCAAGGTTTAGTTGGTCTGAAGGTGGAAATTGTGAATCTGTGATGAAAATTATTTGTTATATTCGGATCTTTTGTGATCTGTTGTATGGTCTCCAGATATGTGCCTGTCTGTGAGCTTGCTGCACAGCATTTCTTTCTAATTCTTAATATTTACACCGAAGTGTTTGTAGTTTAATAGTGATTTTTCTTTCTTGCATTAGCACAAATGTAATCTATATATTGTATTTATAAAATAAGGATTTTACTGGCATGAAGGACATTCATCTGTGTAACATAAACATAGGTACCTTTTGGTTTCTTTTTCCTTTCTTCCCATGTTTGTGCAGCGCAAAGAACTTATTAAAGCAGGTACAGTTGTGGACATGTTAGCTTTAATCTGCACAAGATTTTTAAACATTTTCTCACGTTATAACATATTTAACTGCAGCTTTAAAGGCAAAGAGGGATTCTGTGTCTGGGAGCAGAGGAATATGAAAAATGTAGTGGCTTTCCTGTGAGAGGAATATGAGAATATTCACTGACAGAGGAACTATGAGGAACAATTATCCCAAGCTGTGTCTTTGACAATGCTGTCAGATTTTCCACTTCCATGAGCACAGCTGGGCATTTGGTGCCAAGGTGAGAAATTCCACAGTGGCTGGAGGCAGAGCACATTGGGTGCTGGCCTGACTGGCAGTGTTGGAAGTCAGGAGTTGGAGCTGGAAGGAAAAGAAAGATGACTTTCTACAGCTTTGAGACTGTAAGAAAAAAAACAAACAACCCCACAACAGTTTGGAATGTAAGGAAAGAGTCTTTGAAAGATGCCCCTTCCCAGACTGCTGCTCCTAGAGACTGAGATTTAGCTGGGGGTTCAGGTTCTTAACATACCTGTATGGCCTTTGGAGAGATTTGCTCCTCTGCCTCCAGCTAAAGGTTTGAATTTGTGTAAATGTGAAGGTTACTTGCATATCTGTTGAAAGCTTGTGGGTTGGTTTATTTATTTACTGAATCTGCTGTACCACTGGTACGTTACATGGGGGTTTTCTGTGGTTTAGGTTTGTTGTTGTGGTGTTTGGGGTGGGAGGATGATGGTTTGATGGGTTTTTTTGGTAATCAAGAGTATTTACCAAACATTAGCTAACTGAATCCGAGAGTCCTGAAGGATAAAGAAGTGATGCAGGTCATACTCTGGTGGGCACTGAGTTCTGTTTGGATGCAATTTCAGCTGCATCTGGTATTGCTGGGGGCAGACAAGGATACTGACTCTCTGACTCATAACAGTGAATTAGCTAGACTTCAAGATGATAAAGTTGGTTGCATCCAGGGCAGCAAAGAGGTGAAGAGGTTCTTAAAAAGCTTGAGAGGAGACTATGAATTCCTCATTTGTTAGTGCTCCAAGTACTAGAGATTGCTTCCCTTGTGTATACATCCAGTTTTATATGTTGTTTGAAATAGAAAACGGTATAGCCATATGTTGTGCCTCCTGTTTTGAGCACTATGCGCTGTTCTTTTAGGATTTCTAGTTATCTAAGAATGTTTTACTGTATACTTGAGTTTGATAATCCCTGGGACTCGATCTAAAAGATTACCTTTTTAAATTATCATATCAATTGCTTGTTACGTCAGATTGCCTTGACTTTTACCTACTGCTTTGTCTTAGTGTTTGGAAGAAATGGTCTCTTTTCTCATTCTTTGTGTAAGTTGTTTCATAGAGCTGTTCCCTGGTCTACCTTTTTAATGTTTTCTAATTTCTCTGTTGAAAACTTGGGAATTCTGGATAATTCCCTAATCAGGCAGACAGCTCAAATAATGGACCCCAAAATGTAGGCTGTTAATTATTTTTCAGTGCAACGGCAATGTAATGTGTGACAATGGAGCTTTTTGGTAACAAGTGAAATAATTTTGGACATACTGAAGACTAGAGTGATTAGCACTTAAATAACACCACGCTTCTGAGGATATCAAAGCACTATGTAGCATTTAATGAAGGAGGCCTTCCTTACACACCCAAAGGATGTATTTCGCTGCCTCTAGCTCTCTTTATAGGGAAGAGAGGAAACTGGTTCAGGGAGAGGTGAGGGACAAGGCAGAGTTATAATTAGTGACTATATGGTCTGATGATGATCTCAGTCAAACGCAGACCAAAGACTCTGCGTTTCAGTCCTTTGGGTGATCCCTAGAGGGACCCGTTCCCAGCGGGGAATTTCTGCAGCAGCTACTGCCTTACTGGGCTCAACACAAGCTAACAGCAGGGTGGCTCTGGGGAGAGAAAGCCTTGCTGCAGGCTCATGCAATGGCTAGAGTGAAGGGAGGACGTGAACACCTTGTAAAACCATGGGTGGATAGCTGGCTATGGACAGTGAGGTCTTAGGAATGCAAGAGTGAGGGAGAAAGGACAGTGAGGTCTTAGGAATGCAAGAGCGAGGGAGAAAGTAGATGGTACAGTGCATGTCTGAGGGGGAAAATTAGTGCATGTGTGAGCCCTAGAAATAATGGGCAAAGGAAAGAAAGTTGTGGAATACAATCATACTTGCTTTCAGCTACTGGAACATGAAGCTCATTTGGTTACCTATGTACTCAGCACTGAAAAACCAAGTATTTTGTTGTTCATGCTCAGCTCTGAAAAACCAAGCTCTCTGCCTGTGTTTTGCAACACCTTTGAACTGGACAAATGTAATAAATATCACCATGTGGTTGCCTAACAGGATTATTTTAGGATAATGGTCAACTTGAATTTTTTAGCCTTTAGGGGGAAAGGGTTGAGGCCATTGGCTTGAGGTTGCTCTGGCTAATCATTTTAGCAATGTAAGAGAGTGAACATCTTCACTCTGTGTTCAGCCCATCCATGAGAAAAGGATATCAGACCCCACAGTTAGTCTTAAATTCCTTTGTAAATAGGTACAGCTGCTGTGCTGTGATATTTCTTTTCTCTGTAATTACAGTAAAAATTAACTTTAGGTTGTATTAAAGCATAATGTGTGGGGTTTCTCTTTTTACTTTGGCTTCAACAGTGTTTTAAATTTTGTGAACTAGAGATTTGTTTTTAAATTTTAAGAGAACACCCCACCCC
>NW_008688709.1:3216-4282 GCF_000695815.1 Acanthisitta chloris | reverse complement strand
CATGAGTACTCAATTGTATCTCCAGGCGTGAACACAGTTTTATTTGTGTGGAAGATGAAAATGTCCGAATTACTCACTTCACATGATTCTGTAAAATAAAACACAAATAAAAGGCAGTGCATTTTGTGACCCAGAAACACTGCTCTTTGGCAGCACCATCCCTGTAGGCATATTTGAAGCATGAATAATTCTTCATTGCCAGAATATTAATGTAGACTATGCATCATATTCACATTGTATTAATATTCATAAATATGTCTAGAAGTAATATCTAGCATAAATACTTAGATTAAATTCTTTCCTTCCACTACATATTATTATTATTACTGGTGTAAGACCAAGCAGTTTCTACTCCTGTTGCCCATGGTCATTTGTGAGGGGGTCAGAAATGCCACACTATCTTAGGTAAAGGCAGTCTGAAATAAAAGAAACAGGTAAAATAGCAGCTAAAGTTGGTCAATAGATCACTATCATGACAATGGAAGATGAAGTCTCTTACAATACTACACCCCTGTTCAGGAGAGAAATGAACATCCAAATAATGAATCTAGTTTGCTCACATCTGAAGAAAGTTCTTTGCAGAATGACTTGGTTCACAGGCATTTCTTCACAAACTGGGAGTAAACTTGGGCATGTGTACCTTGTATCAGGTAAAAATCGCTTGAGAAGTCAGTGATTACCATTTACTTCATGATAAAAAAATCCAAAAAAATAGCTCACCTAGAGGACAGTAGATCTTTTCCCACCTTACTCACTTCCTTTACATTCTCTCTACTTCTTGGAGCCTGAGAAAGGTTACTCTCTCGAGGTTCAGTCCTCTGTTTGAATCTCCCTCTGCCCAGAAATAAAACTCCTCCAATCTAGATGACAAACTGAGTACACAGGACACCATGTCTGCACTGGTGACAATGATAAGAAGCTCTGAAGCCTTTATGCTACTCACGGGTGCACTTTGGAGGTGGAATCCAGCCATTCTCTTGGCATTGTATCTCTCCATTTTGTTGTCCTTCTGGAGTTACAAAGCCACGGTCACAGATATAGCTGACCCTCTCTTTTACACTGAATT
>NW_008688709.1:0-2807 GCF_000695815.1 Acanthisitta chloris | reverse complement strand
GCACACCAGACATCCCCACAGTGTGCAGATGCCACTGCAGTCCTACCAAAGAGAGGTCAGAGTGCACATACTGCAGGACTGAAGCAGATCTGTATCAAAGGTCCCCTTCTTGCACACTGAAACACTAGTGCAGACAGACCCAATGTTGTAACTGATTTCACATCATTTGGAATACATTATTTAAGCCATTTAATATTCAATTAAATATTAATGCTTAATACAATGTTTAAGCAATGCATTGTGTAATACATTGTCAATTCAATACATTGTTAATACAGAATGTTTATACATTGCTGAAATGTATGGAAATCAGTTGTCTTGGCTGGATGTTAAAGGCTTGTATTCTGAAAGAGAACTTCTGCAGTATGCTACATTCTTTACTACTAAATCATTCTGTGAAGGAATTTCTTCATTTTAAGAAATTAACACTACAACAAATAGAAACATTTCCACATGAGAGAGGAAAAAGATATAGCAAAACCCTAATCATAACACTTAGAGAAAACTAGAGGATATAATTTATTGTTGGGAGCAGAATTAATGGTACGTCAGTGTAACAGCTTCAAAAGTTTAAATTTTACATCAAATTGTTTTAGTGATTATACCAGGGATGCCCATGATTGCCCAGTACTAGGAATCATAAGATTTTATTTAGCTTGCTCATTGCTATGTCAGAATCTCAGTGGGTGGCAGTCCAAAACATTATATGGTCAGCTTCTCTACCAGGGTGGAATTGTTTCCTACAAAATATACTTACAGTCCAAGAAAATTTAGCTTGAATTATTTCTTTTGTTCATACAAAATGATTATTGAAAGCCGGAAATGAAGTTAGGCAAGGTAACCTTCCTATTCCTCCCACCTTCTAGTATGATGCCAAATGGAAAGAAAGCAAGAGGAACAAGGATCAGGTGGCTGAAAGGAGACTGTGCAAGCCAAAGGATTGCTGTTTATCATATGACCATACAGCTATGCTGTAGTGCTTTTGCATGGCCAGGCTTTTGGCAGTGGGAGTGTTACAGGGGTGGCTTCTGTGAGAAGGTGGTAGGAGCTTCCTCATGTCCAGCAGAGCCAATACCAGTGGCTGCAGGATGGACCACTGTGACAAGGCTGAGCTAGTCAGTGGTGGTAGTAATGCCTCTGTGATAACATAATCAAGAAGGAAAGAAAGTTGTTGCGCAGAAGTAATAGCGGCCAGAGAGAAGTGAGAATATGTGAGAGGAACAACTCTGCAGACACCAAGGGCAGCGGAGAAGAAGGGTGAGGAGGCACTCCAGGCACTGGAGCTGAGGATCCCCTGTGGCCTGTGGTGAAGACCATGCTGAAGCAGCTGTGCCCCTGGAGGTTAACAGGGTACAGAAATCCACTTGCAGCCCATGCAGGACACTCATGCCAGAGCAGGTGGATGCCCAAAAGGAGGCTGTGACCCTGTGGGAAGCCCATGCTGGAGCTAGTTCCTGGCATGGACCAGAAAGAAAACTCTACCAATGGAGAGAGGAGTCCCACACTGAAGCAGGTTTCCTGTTAGGACTTGTGATCCTGTGGGGGACCTGTGTTTGAGCTGTGCCTGAGGGACTGGACTGCACCCTGTGGAGAGTGACCCACACTGCAGCAGTTTGTGGAGAACTGCAGCCCACGGGAAGGACTCGCATTGGAGAAGTTCAAGGAGAGCTGTTCCCTGTGGGAGGGACCCCATGCTGGAGCAGGGCAAGGAGTCCTCTCCCTGAGAACAGTGGCAGAAAACACGTGTGATGAACTGATCATAGGCCCCACTCCCTGTCTCCCTGTGCCACTTTGGGGGAGGAGGTAGAGTTGGGAAGGAGGGAGGGGTGGGGGAATGTGGTGTTTTAAGGTCTGTATTATTTTCTCATTATCCTACTTTGATCTTGTTAGTAATAAAATCACTTGATCTCCCCAGACTGAGTCTGTTTTGCCTGTGATGGTATTCAATGAATGATCTCTCCTGGTCCTTTTCTCAACCCATGAACTTTCCATTATATTTTCTCTCCCCTGTCCATTTGCAAAGAAGAATGAGGGAGTGGCTTTGGTGGCTGTGTGACATCCAGCTAGGGTCAACCCATTTCGAATGCTTATAACAAGGGCTCACTACTGAAGACAAAGCAACTATGACTCCCATCCCAGAGCTTACATTCTAGATCAGGAGGAGTCATGTGTGGCTGTTTCACAGAGTTACACTCTGCATATAGCGACTGACCTCAGCAGCATACAGAGGCATAAGAGCTGTGTGGGACAGGTGAGTGTATCACAGCACTGCCTTTCAGTTGTAGACCACCTCGACTTACAGTTACTAAGCAGTGGCGATAGATGTGGATCATGCAATGATGGATTCATTGCTTTTAGATAGAAATGTCATCAAAATACAAGCATACTCACTTTTACGGCTACATCTTGGAGGAGGTGACCAGTCATCCTTTGTGCATTCGACTTCATGAACAGTACGCTCATCATCATGGCAGATATATGTAGCTCTTTCACCTTCCCTGTAGGTTTGTGCTCCATGTGCAAGGAAATGACCATTTTGCAGCTGTCTGACACGACATATTTCTAAAGGAAAGTAAGTACATTTAACCACAGCAAGAACTGAGGTAAACTCATTCTTAGGAAAACAGTTACTAAAATACAGGCCCTCCAAGTACCTTTCTGAGGCCTTTGATCCCAAAAAGACTCTCATGTTCAAATCTGAATGAAAGCATGGGGTTTTTTTCATTGCCCTAAGTGTAATGAATCACAGAAGTGAAATTTGGTCCCGAAAGCGATAAGAAGTGGTGCAGTAAGTGAAATTTCTTACC
>NW_008688708.1:0-477 GCF_000695815.1 Acanthisitta chloris | reverse complement strand
AACATAATGTGACTGAAAGGAGTATTTGTAACAATAATACTCAAATATGCATTTTCAGGATTGCATCTTTAAGAATTTTGAGTTTTCTGCTACAGCCTCAAAATCCAGTATAAAATATTACTAAGTAATTAGGAATTTAGGATTAGAGTTCTAGTTGTTTTCCTTTTAAGCAACATAACTTCTCCCTATCCAGTCTCAACCTAAGAAAAGAAATCAAATTACACATGAGAAAAAGCTATTTTTAATAAGCAAAAATTAAATCAAAGTAAACATTAGTCTATATTCATGGAATTAAGAAACTTAAAAGCCACATACTGTGCTTTGCACAGTGATCCAGTTAAGTTTCACATAAGTGTGAGTCTGGGATATTCTGCATACTTACACTGTACAGATTTTCCTGCTATCCATGGAGAATATACACAGAAATGCTTAAATTATTTACTATATTTTCCCCCCATTTAAATCACAGGCAATTTC
>NW_008688707.1:0-344 GCF_000695815.1 Acanthisitta chloris | reverse complement strand
GTTTTGGGTGGATTTTTTGGGTGGATTTCAGGTTTTTTGGGGTGGATTTTTTGGATTTTATTAGGGTGGATTTGAGGGTTTTTTGGGGTTTATTTGAGGTCATTTTTGGGTGGATTTTTTGGGTGGATTTGAGGGTTTTTTGGGTGGATTTGAGGTCGTTTTGGGGAGGATTTTTTTGGGTTTTATTCGGGTGGATTTCAGGGTTTTTTGGGGTTGATTTGAGAGGGTTTTGGGTGGATTTTTTGGGTGGATTTCAGGGTTTTTTGGTGTGGATTCTTTGGATTTTTTTTAGGGTGGATTTGTGGGTTTATTGGGGAGGATTTGAGGGTGTTTTGGGTGGATTT
>NW_008688706.1:40540-45122 GCF_000695815.1 Acanthisitta chloris | reverse complement strand
AGTTCGGGAGCTCTCCCGGTGCTGCGGCAAACAGAGGCGTCTGCTTTGGTTTCGGAGCCCACAGCACTCTGCTTGTTTGGATCCCACGCTGTCCGTGATGTGCTGCATCCTGCTAACGCTGCCTGTTTTCACACCTCTACCAGCCTCCTTTGCATCCCAGGCAAAAAAACCGACAGGGAAGGTTTACATTAGATGTTAGGTAGGAATTCTATACTGTGAGGTTGGTGAGGCACTGGGACAGGTTTCCCGGGGAAGCTGTGGATGTCCCATCCCTGGAACTGCCACTGGATGTGGCTCTGAGCAACCTGGTGTAGTGGGAGGTGTCCCTGCCCATGGCAGGGGGGGGGGAACTCAACGATCTTACGATTCTGTGATGTACTCTACACATTAGGAACACCTTTCTCATGGTGAGAAGAGTGGAACATAGGAACATATTGCTTGGGCAGGTTTGAGGCTCATTTAACTCAGGATGTTTAAGAATAGGTTAGACCTTTATTCATTTCGTTCGTTACTCATTTTCAAAAAACCCTATTCCCCCCATCAGTAACTTCTCTCGGTCTTCACCTTTCCCATACTTCCTTGTGGCTCACACTAGTTTAAACACAGTTCAATCCAAAAACAACCATAAAAACAAGATCACAGATAAACACAAGAATAGCAATCTCCTTGCTCTGTGCTGCATTCCTGTCTCCACTTCTTTCTTGCTCTGTTTTCCATCCTTACCACCCCCAATTTAAAGTCTTCTGGCCTGTAAGGTTTGTGCTTAACTTGCTTTTAATCTTTCAGGCGCCATCCATACTAGAGAGATTGTACAAATTATATCAGGCTTTTCTTGTTGAGAGCATTTTCCCATCCGACCAGGTGTGGTTACAGCTGACATTACACCATCCAGCACCAGCAATGTGACAGAGAGGAATCTGAACAGGCACTCCCACCCCAAACACCAAGCCAAGTTGTGGTCTACATTGCAGTCAAAACTTTTTGGCTCAGAACAATTTGTGGATACAAGACCGTCCTGCCCAAGCCAACGTTTCTTGACAGTATGGATGGAGAAGGGATACATGCCCACATGCATCCCCTGCTTTTGCTGTGTCATGATGCTCATGCTGTCTAAAGATGCTTTTCTGAACTTGCTCTCACCTGGCCTGCAGCTGGGGCAAGGTTTGTGTGCTATGTGAGCAGGCATTGCCCTGAGAGGGATGTTTGGCTGCCTGCAGTAAGAAACAGGTGTCTGTCTTCCTGCTACTTGTAAAGCCATCAAGGACAAAGATGGTGATGCAGTTTTCCACACAGAAAGCCTCTGAACTGTCGCCTGCCACAAGTTGGAAATTCTCACAGGAAAGATCAGTGTGCGTCGCCTTGGTTTTTTATGCTTCCCTGAACAAGGATGCTGTTGAACAAATGGCACTAGGCTAGATGGCTTTGCTTTCTTCTGTTCCTAGGTACCTGATACCTGCAGGGTTAGGGCAGGAAGGGTGCCATTCTCCAGTGTCACCGCTTGTCCCAAGGAACACATTCCCCTGTGACTGTACATGTGGGTTATTGCTGTCCCCCCAAAATAAAAAATAAAATGTATTAAAATATTAACTCTTGTCATGGCAGTGGAAATCCCACCCCTATTTTGCTTGCTGCTACCAGATCTCTCCAGGAGAAAACACACAGATTTTGTTTTGCTTTGGTTTTATTCCACCATTTATTTCTTCTGTTTTTCCCTTGCATTTCCAATCCCTTGCTTGGGACACACATACATATTCTCTAAACAGGCACACACATATCTGTATATACAGTAAGGCACAATCACTCACATCCAGATGGGACACTCTGCTGACAGAAGAAACAGGGTACAGCAAATGATTGCAGCCTGCCCCAGAATACAAGCTAAAACAAACAGATAAAAACAGATTCAAAGGCAACAATGCTCCACAATATGGCTCAAAAGGATGTGGGGGTCCTGTTTGCCAACAAGCCCATGCTACACAGGAAGGCCAAACGCTGCTTGCTCTCAGCAAATGACACCTCAGTGCTCTCACCTGGGAAAAAGGAAGGCAGGGCACAGAGCCGCTTCTTTCCTTGTGATTTTAGAGCTAGTGAACAGGAAGGGGGTATCCCTCAAAACCACTGGGTTTGTAACACTGCTGTGTTGCAGAGGATGGATGTGAGGTATGTTGTGTGACACGCCTGTGCCTGTCCAGAGAGACAGGGACAACCCAAACCTCTGACCCTGCTAGGAGGAGCTTTGGGATGGATGACGAAGAGTTGGCTGGTTCTGTCCTCGGCCTCTACAGGTGTGTGTGTTGCTGAGTACTAGGTGGCTGCAGCAGGTTCAAGCACTGGCCCCTGACCATTCATCTAACAGCTAGCTGACACCTCGACTCAGCTTTTGACAAGCCTGGCCTGCTGCCTCCAGTGAGCCCAGACTCATCCACGTCATGCTGTGGACATCAGCCACATGGTCTTGAGCCAAAGAAGTTTTTTATTCTGTGTGGCAGATACAGCTCCAAGCACTGCTGTCAGGAAACTGGTCAAGTGAGGGTCTGTTATCTGTCTTTCCCCAAATAACTTATTTCTTATGGGCAACAAATACTCTCCAGATGAAAATCTTAGTGACTGCTAGCCCATTACTTTAACTAGTACCCTAAGAGTGAATGAAAATCTAGTACAATGCCTGAGGACTGCGGAGGGATTGGCTATCTGACCTTCACCAATTCAGTCAGTCAGGCTATACCACTGGAAACTCAGTCAGCTAAGACTTCTTCTTTGATCTGCATAAAATGAATTGGTTGTTTCCAGTAAGCCAGGATGCTTTCTATCATGAGTGGCTCTTGGTGGCCACACACTGGAAGTTTCAAAAAAGAGTGAGAAAGACTGATAGACAGGCAGCCCTTCTAAATCTGTACTGGAACCTGGAGCCAGATAAGAAAACTTGCCCTGTTGACCTACTCATCACATCTTTTCTTTGTATCCAATCTGTTGGTTGTCACTTTCCACCAGCACTAGAAACAGCCCAAAGTTGAAGCACGCAGAACCTACGAGCCTATCACAGCTGACTTTCACAGGTCAGCCAGCTCAACACCCACTTCAAAGGGACTTTATGCTCTATGATCAATATCCTAAGAGTTTTCCCCGTGTTCAGGGTTCACATTGTCTGCCATACAGCACATATAGAGAAAACATACTGTTTTCTACTGTTAAAACATTAGTTACTGAAGTTTGAAAATCCAAAGTATTTCAAAAGAAGCTACCAAAAAGGCACCATGTGTGTATGTAACTGATGAACTTCATCTGAGACCAATGCAGGGGGAGAAGAAAAAGACATTTTGGAGCAGGATGAAGGAGCAGAGGGACCAGGAGTGGTGGTGGATGTTGGCTCCAGGACAGCGGGTATCAGGTCTCTCAGTCCCCAAATATCACCGAGGAATGTCAGCCAACACCTGAGTTTTGAACTCCGAAGAGATTGCAGGCCAGTCTCTTGTTCCAGCTGTCCCAAAACATGATGGTGCAACAGAGAGCCAGCAAGTAGCCACTCAGCTCTGTGATGAGTCAGGACCTCGGCAGATATCTGTATTCTGCTCCTCTCCTGCCACTGAAGATTTTCCAGTAGCTTTCACCTTGACTGGGTTAGATGGCTCCTACTCACATGTCAAGTCTCCTCTGCCCTGATTGGGTATGTCCTTTCAAGAAGGGAAAAGTAAGGAAATAATGAAAAATAATCATGGGTCTAAGTAAATACAGTACTGAGGAGTCTCTGTCCTGGGGGTCCTTTTGTAGTTTCTGTGCTAGGAGGCAGAAGTCAGCTGCAGCCTCCTTCCTTCAGTTTCTCCTTGCCAAACCAAGGAGGCATTTGAAGAGGAGACAGGTGGTTGAGGTGGAATGAGGTATTTCCTCAGGCGTCTCTGGCTACATTATCAGTGGTTAGAGAATACATAAGAAGGTACACGAACAAGCTCTGCTCTAGCCAGTGGGAATCCTCTTTTATTTCAAGTGGCAAAGGCCCCTGATTGCATGATTCATTCCAGGGCTGATCATGAAACTGGTGTGTATGAAAACACTACTTTTGCTGGCAAAGTTCACAAGCTAAACACACATATATAGAGAGAATATATATGTATGCATGTATATATACAACATGTGTATGCATATAAATATCTATGTTAGGAGGCATATTGATATAGTATATACATGGTTATCACTGGGGAAATGTGCTTTTTACTGTAAGTGCTTTTAAATTGCTTCCAAAACAGCAATGGAGCAGGGCGCCTGGTGAGCAGAGCCTCTCCATTATACTGAATCCAGAATCAGCTCTGCTTCTTTTCCACCCTTGCTCTCTGTAACACTACCCAGGAGGGCTGGTCGTTGTGAATGCCCTGCCACAGAGCCTCTGCAGGCCTGAGACTGGAGACTTCTGATATGTGGGGAGCAGCAAAATTGTTGGTGTGTTCAAACTGTCACAGTTGCCATTTTCATTAACAGCAAAACCCTCTGGTGTCTTAGGAGCCATCATCATGCTGACTCGTCTTACCTGTAAGTCACAGTTGTGCTGTGCCCTGGTCCTGCGTGGCTGACGTTGAAGGCTCACTGGCAG
>NW_008688706.1:0-40527 GCF_000695815.1 Acanthisitta chloris | reverse complement strand
GCGGTTCAGGTGCTGCTGATGTTTCTTCAGTGTCTGATGTTCTCCCTGTCTCTGTGCTCTCACTGGTCTCCTTTGCTTCAGCTTCTTCCTTCTCCTTGTCCCTCTTTTCCTGTTCACGGGGAGTGCCTTGCTGCTCTTCTCCCCGGGGACACACCTCCTTGCTTCCAGAGGGAGGCTGGGGAGAGTTCTCCTCCCCTGGGGTACCATGACATACTTCCTCCTCCTTTGTATTCTCTGTGTTATTCTTGCACAGAGTCACTTCCTCTGCCTGTTTTTCCCCCTTTTCTTCATTTTCTGATCTGCTGGATCCTCTCCTTGATGGGGGCTTCTCATCAGATCCTTCCTGTTTCTTTTGCTCTTTGCTGCTTTTTATTTCATCCTCTGATCTGCTGGATCCTCTCCTTGATGGGGGCTTCTCATCAGATCCTTCCTGTTTCTTTTGCTCTTTGCTGCTTTTTATTTCATCCTCTGATCTGCTGGATCCTCTCCTTGATGGGGGCTTCTCATCAGATCCTTCCTGTTTCTTTTGCTCTTTGCTGCTTTTTATTTCATCCTCTGATCTGCTGGATCCTCTCCTTGATGGAGGCTTCCCATCAGACCCCACCTGCTTCTTTTGCTCTTTGCTCCCTGTTTCTGCCTCCTCTATCTTGCCCTTGGGCACAAAGACCTCATCCCCATCTTCCTTGGCACCATTTTCTGGAGAGGGGATGTTGATTCCTAAATCTTCTCCATCTCCATACTCGGAGAGAGATCTTCGGAACCTCCTGGACGGAGGCCTGCGCTTTATTGATCCTCGTGTCCGCACCTGGGAGGCAAGAAAAGCAGACACTGAAGCAGTCAAGAGAGAGGTACTGGAAAGCAGGAAAGCACAACAGAGGAAAATACCACAGGAAACTTGATTGCTGCCCTAGTGGCCTTACTTTTCTTGCTCTGCTACTGCAGGGAAACGAGGGCTCCCTGCTGCTGAGAGACTACTTCATAGGACAACCAGCTCCCTAATATATGCCTTCCCTTCTTCTGCAAAGATGGTGCCAGAGATCAGTGTTCCAATTTAAACTGTGACTCCTTGTCCAAGTTAGACTCTAAACCCAAGGAGGCTGCATTTGTTACACGGATGCTGCCAGCTTTGCATGTCTCAGCCTTTCCTACTCATGGCAGTTTTGTGGTTGAGGAGGGAGTCTGTACTCCTACTGATAATGGCAAGTGCAAGTCATGGCTCCCCATTTCAGTGCTGAGCACTCTGGTGACATCTGACAAACTGCTGTGCTCTGTGTGGCTCCCAAAACTGAGCCTCAGCCACCTCAGACATTTGCTGGTATGTAGCACCACCGGCTCGCAGCTCCCCTTGCCCAGGTACCAGCCATCCTGTTACTGCTGAGCTGAAGTGACTGCTGAAGGATGATGGTCCTGCCCCATCATCCCTTCCATTTACCCCTTGGGCCAGGAAGGCTGCTGGAGCACCATGCTCCATGTGCAGGCAAGCAGAGATTCCACAGAGCTATACTGAAAGGCTGTTTTGAACCCGGTGGATAGATCTCCTCTCTTAGGCACAAATGAACAGTGTTACGGCAGGACTGAGGGCTACAGCCTCCTCTTCCTCTTCATCCACAAGCAATAAGCAAGCATTGTGATGCAGAAATCCTAGCACATACCCTACCTTGTTATAGAACTGCAGCTGAGTGCCTTCTGGAGGCTGATCAAAGCTGACTGGTGTCTCGCTTGCCTCACTGGTCTGCGACTGAGTCCCTGGGCTGCTGGGCGTTGAGGGCGGCGTGCCGAACGGAGACACCAGCGCTTTCAGACCAGGGCTCTTGGGAGACACTCCCGGCAGCAGAGCAGCTGGAGCAAAAGCCAGATTGGCCTGCAAAGAGAAACCTCTGTCACGGGTGTGCATGACAGCGGCGCGTGCTGCACACTGTAACCACGCGGAGGAACCCTTGCTCTGCAGCATCTCTCAGCTGGCACAGCCCACAGACCTGGGTGTGGGTCTCTCTTGGCGACACTGTCAACAAACAAGTCTGGGCAGAGAAGTTATGACTGGACATTTGTCCTTCCCCAGCAGCTGGATCTCAGGACGTGTTCTTTTGCCATCCTGAGGCTTTTGGGATTTTCCAGTCATCCAGCCAAGCCACAGCAGAGCCTACAGTGGCTGAGCTGGGAGAAAATCTGAACAAGCAGCCAGCAATCACTTCCAAGATTTAAACTATCCCCATGTGCCCATAAACTATTCCCAGATCTTTTGAATGATCTGCACAATTGTGAGGGGAAGACCATGGAAAGAAATATTCTTATGATTAATTGTGGCAAAACACTTCCTGCTGGCCTCTCACACTGTAGGCAAATGCCCTTGGGTGCCTTAGGAGGGACAGTGCCATAACGAGTCAGGGTGGCCAGGGGGCACTGAGCTCTGGAGTCACACGTGCTGCCAGGAGCAGCAGTGGCAGTGCACCCACCCTGTGTTCAGGCTCTCCAGGGCTGATCTGTGCTCAGCAGCACGAATCAGGCACCACGGAGAGATACGAAAGGGCAACAGCACTGTGTGTATTTATGTGTAACTTGGAGAATCTAGACGAGGGAAGTGCAGAGCTTCTAGACACACGCAGGGGTGTGCCAGAGCCTGGAGCACACTCTCTGCTGCCAGGGTTGTAGCTGCCTGTGCTCGAGGCCAGCTCCACACTAGAGTGCAGGTCACTCAATTTGAGTTAGACTGCTGTGAAGAAAGAGCTGCAAGTAGTCTCAGCCAGGCTTTCCCTCACGTTCTCTCAAGACCTGCATTTAAACGTAGGCTCCTGTTCTTGCTCCCTACTTGAGCGGTGTTGCTGCCATGCCCATGCCCAGACATTTACTCCACAGATACAAATGCTTCTCACCATGCACTTACATGCTCATGGACACACCTGAGGATCACTGGGCTGCTTCTGATGCTCGTTACTATTACCAAGCCTGCTCTGCCTTCCTTTATTTGTATATGGGCCCCTCATCAGTGGGGCCACTGCCCTGTTTGCCTAGCTGTCACCCTTGGCACCTGGATTCCCTTCCCCCGTGGATGCTTTGCAAGGGAAGTAGCTATGACAAATACCAATCCATTTCAATTTGTTGGGGCAGCCACGTGGGTTCTTCCAGGACCTACCTGCAGCTTTTCAATCATGGGGGAGCTTTTCACCTTGACCTTGGGAACGGGGCAAGCATTTGGAGACCTCTTCTGCAAAACAAAATGAAACGTGAAACTGTTGCAGTAAAGTAGGAGAAAAGAGGAAATATAATAAAGGCAGAAAACTTGGAAGAGATAAGCAGAAAGTGCTAGTAGGGAAGCAAATGATGACTCAAATAGCATTTCCACACAAAAGTTTGCTTTGTTCTTTTCTGACTCTGTTCTTCTTTAGTTATCTAGCCATCCTAGGGCAAGATACATGTATGCTACCTCTGGGAGAAAAGGGGATTGTCTGCTTTCTGTCTGAAGGATCTGAGTTACACGTGAAATGGCTCTTGCTGCTACATTGCCTTCACTAAGGTATCTAGCCTATGGCACAGTTTCCCTGGTATTATTTCAGGACAAATTAAAATTCTCCCTCTTAAAGCCTTAATGGTGGCAAACCTTGTGAGCTTTCTGTGATGGGAAAGACTTTCTGTGACCACTTGACTAATAGAGTTAAATGTTATCCAGTTAGCATATGCAGGAAAGGCCTAAATGGCAGGACAGGTAAAGCCATGAAAGGCTGAAAGCAGTTTGAGAAAGGGAGAGCATTGCTGTGAAAAGGGGTATATTGTTTTTTTCAGGTCCAAAGGAAAAGGAAGGAATCTTAAGATTTTAAAGCTTGTTGCTCCTTTGGCATGGAGGCAACAAGAGCCTGTAGCTGACAAATAAGAAAGACAAAGAACCACCCCCTTGTTAAGGGCAGGTGGCAATTTGGTGGGTAGGCCTCATACTCTGAAATTACAGAAGGACAGAAGTAACCAGAAGGGGCCTGAGTATAAAATTCAGCAAGTTTACTGGGACCTGCTCATTCAAGGGAGGACACCTAGGGACAATATTCTGTGGATATTGCTGACAAAGCCCCTCCTCACTCTGGATTAGTTATTCCCTTTTTGTGAAGACGGAAAAGTTCTCACGAGCAGAACTATTACACCATTATACTCTACAGTTCATCTCAAGGCAGCAAACAGCATGGATACTCCCTGTGCTAAGCACTGTTCATATCTAATAAATGCCAGCATTCCTGAGTGGTGGTGACTGGAAGGATCCATTAGTGTGCTAAGGGTAAAAACAAAAGCAGTTGAAATGGGACGTGTATCCATTTTACAGGAGCGGAAAACAGCATGGAGCTGACTCTGAGTCGGTCCATGTGTGTGAGCAGGGGGAGATTTGATGCTGCATGACTGATGTCCTTTGCTGCACAGCCTGACCTCTCTGCTGCAGAGAGGAAAGACCTTGTCCCCCTGTTGAATTAATACTCACTTGCTCATCATTGTCACTTGTCTCAGTTTTGTGGGAATACAATGGAAGGGAGCATGGTGGTTTCCTCCGAGTTGGCTTATGTGGTGGTACCTAAGAGAAGAAAACAACCAACACAGCAGCAGGGAAATCAGGTTTCTTAAAAAGGAAGTGAAATTCAAGCACCAAAGGGCATGCTGTGTAAGTGACCTGCTTGGGTGGCAGGGCTCAGCTTGCCTAAAGGAGTCATCCAAAGGCAGCACAAGATATTAGCATATGGGCATGTGGCCAGCATGCTAGATGTGCTTGTAGCATCTCAAGCTCAATCCTAGTGTTAGGAAAGTAGTCTATCATTTTTCTTTTCCATAGTATGAATCACAACACTTCAGGCTTTGTGCAAAGGACACTCTTCTAAGCTGTACAGGGTGGGGAAGCCTTCCCAGAAACTTCAAAGCATCCTGCTGGAAACCCTTCACACTGGAACAGGTTGTTGCTGTTCTCTTTTCTGCCATGACCAGGATTTCCTTCCAACAAGTCTTAGCTGCCTACGAGGTTCATGATTTCCTATTTTCCGTTGTCCATCATTGTCCATGATTGCCTATTTTAGAGGCAAAAAGGGGAATTCTGACTTTTTCAGAATTTCAGCTTCATCCATTTCTCTCTAATGAAGAAAAACAGATCACAAGGACAAGTCTTCAGATGGGACCTTTAATTTGACTAAGAGATTCTCCAGGAAAGAAGGAACAAGGCAACCTAATGGCAGAGGCATCAGTTCCTTCTGAATGTCATTGGGCTCTCAGAAGTACGAGAGAGCTCACTAAGAAATAAGAGATATATCGCACATAATTATTGCTCTGGCCATGAAGTTAAGTTGTCTCTATTTTTATGCCAGGTTTGTAGTCTCCTGTAAAGCTGTTAACACACTTTTTATGTGTTAACAGTCAAAATAATTGGGTAATATTGTGGATCTTGGATAATATACACAATAAAATATCTGGATAATTATGTTACCTTGTCACAGGCTGGCATGTGAAAAGTTGGATTTTGGCATCTTTGCCTTCTGTAGAGTTGGCTGTCTTGGAAGACTGTAGACTTGATGCCACTTAACTTCTGGTGGTGCTGCACCCAGCCATGACAATGCTGCATCTCTAAGCAGCCAGGGGCAGCCCTGCCCTTATCCTCATGTCAGGCTAGGAAGCAATATTCTTATTGAAACCCCACCACTCTGCAGCCATGAAATGCTGCGCTGTGCCACAGTGAATGTATCAGAGGTTCCCTGGTTGATAGGATCCCCTCTGCTGGCATGGGTCAAGCAAGGGTTAAAGATCATCCATTAAGCCATTAATCTGAAGTCAGTTTGAGAAAGCCAGGGGGGAAGTGACAGATGGCTTGGAGAGAAAAGACAGGAAACTTTGTCCTCCTCTGTCTCTGGAGAAAATGAGTTTCCCCCCACTGTGAGGCCCCTCCACACTGCCTTGGCTTGGGAGCAGCAGAGGTCTGCAGCTAACACAAGAGAGGTCTGGGAACTTTCTGCCTTCTGAAGGGTGAGGGGATGTAAAGTTTCAGCATGATAGAGATAGGCACAGAGTCTGAGATGTCATTGGGAAGAGGTAACGAAGGCGAGTAAAGAGGCAGTTTTCTCTCAGACCGGTACTGAAGGAATTACCTGGAGGAAATCTCCTTTAGTGAGCAAGGTGCTGGTGACCTGCCACTGGCTTCTACATTGCATAGTCTGTTGTTTGCTTTCTTTTTCCATGGCTCAATATTGGCTATTGCATTATTCATTGATGCTGTCTGCCCACAAAACTCAGCCCAAATAGTAGATGCATGCATTGCTGTCTGCTGCAGTTGGGTAAATATGTGCACCCTACCAAGCTTTACAGTGTCTCAGTTACAGTGTCCAGGTGTCCTGATGTATGGCTCTACCAAAATACCCACAAATTGGCAATGCATGGAATATACTGTCATCTCTTGCATTGTACAAGGAGACAAATTCTTTGCAAATATTGCAAGTCAAGGTGGATTCATGCTCAGATCACTGATGCTCTAACAGGTAGCAGTGAGTGCCACATTTCCCATTTGATTTCCTGTTTCTGGCTGCGGAGCTCCTTACCTCTTTTCCAGTGATACTGGCTGCTTGCTCTTTGAATTTCCCTGCTAGCTGAGCCACTGAGGGTGATGCCGACTTGTCCACCTCTGAGTTGGTCTCTGCTGGCCTGTTCTGACAAACCAGGAACAAGTTATGAGCAAAGGCTAGGAAAAGCAAGCCTGTATATGTGTTTTAAAGTTCAAGAGTAAGCAGGGACTTAAAACAGAGTTTCTCACATCTGGCATCAATCATCCAGCCTGAGAGCAAGAAGTTTGGGAAGACAGAATCTAGCAGCATTTTCAAATATCAAATATTTCTAATTCAAATATACAGAGCCTCTCAGCTCTAGCTGAAGAGCCTACACTCAGTACTTTTCACTGGAAGCAAACTAGGTATTTCAAGCCAAGTGTCCATTCCCCATCTTTTCCTCACAGTAAGCAGATGGAGCAGGGCAGTAGAGTATATTCCCATACACCTCCTCAGCCCTCCCACACCTTTTTTACTGCCCTGGTCACCATCACCCTTCCTTTCCCAGTGGTTCTACTACAAGAAGCCATTCCCAGTCCCCACAGCAAGCCAACATCTGCTTGGAGATGCGTCCCTGTGCTGTACTGCTTTTTTGGCAGTGAAATACTCAGGCGGGTGGAGGGGAGGGAGGAAATACCAAGGCTGAAAGAAGCTTCCCCTCCCCTGAGTCGACAACAGGCTGAGAAGTGGGAGGCTTGTGTTGGAGTCTGGATGATGCAGCTCTTCCCACAGCACACAGCACTGGTGTCATCCCACATTTACCTTGTTTTCATTGCTATGTGTGTATTAAGGAATATTAGTAGAAAGCCTTGAAATGAAAGTTGATGAAAGGAAACCTTTGTTCTTCATCTCCAGTATTTGATGCCAGGGAAAACCAAACCAGAGGAACTGAGAATAACTAACCCAGCAGTCCTTGTTTTGTTAGAGGTGGAGACCTCAGAACAAGAAACCAGGCTACAAACCATCAGTAAGGAACCTTATGCCTCCACTCCCTGTACCACTACCGTGAACACATGAGGAACACCACACTTTTTACCCCTCTGCCTCAATACCCTTCTGTTTTTCAGTCAGAAAGTTTCCCCGAAGGCCATCGCTAGAGGGATACTTTTCTATTTCTCCAAAGGCTCCAGCACAGAGCCCCTCCCTCTCCCTTTATGCCACTCTGCCTGGGAGGGACCTGATGTCTCAAGAACACAACCACTCCTTCAGCATCGCTGGAAGTGAAAGGCCATGGAACCACCAATCTGGTCCATGTATAGACCAATTCCTTTGGGTAACCATGCTACAGGGGCTGAAGAGAGAGCTGTGGAAACTTGAAATCATATTAAGGAAGGGATTTCTTTAGACTCCTAGTTTCTAGACTAAAAGCAAATCAAGGAGGCTAGATTAAGGATTATCTCATCGCCTGCAGCTTGTAGCAGTCTAAGACATGCCTGGTGTGTGTGGCTATGGCCTGTTTGCACAGTGGAAAAGTGCCTTTCCCTTGCTCAGAGAGCTGTAAATAAATGCTCCCAATAAATACTATCTTCTTTTTCCTGGGCCCACAAGCCCCTGTAGGTGCCTGCCATTCCCTGTTTCCAGGATTCTGACTACATCTCCCCTGTTAAATTTCCCATACACTTTGGAATAGCTTTCCTGCATCCAGGAGAGCTATATCAAGCTGTCTTCTCTCAGTGAACTTCATGCACCTTCCCCTCATCTTTTTACTTTTCATTAATTACAGGCAGGGAAAGTGGCAGATAAGGGGGATGGAAGAAACAACGAATGAATTAAGCAGATCAGCAGGGTAACCTGCTGCACATGAAAAAATGATGGCTGGGCTAAGTGGGGAGGGAGAGCAGTTCCCAGCTGCACACTCTGTCCCTGTTGTGAATGGAGAGCAGGCTGGAAAGAGGAAGGAGGAAAGAATGAACATGAAGGCAGGATGGACTGGGAGGCTTGGCTCAGCACACCAGCTCCCAGGATACCTGGGCATGGCAGAAAGGACACTTGAAGTGAGGACTCAGTTGGAACTGAGGAGCTGCAAGCGCTCCGTGTCTGTGCTGGAAGGGTTGCCTCCCTCACAGTCCCTTTTTCTCCAAGAGCTTCTTTCAAAGCCCTTTGCCTTTACCCAGAAAAGACACTGAACTTCCTCTTGGCCTCTTTGACCTCTTTTCTTCAGGGTGATTTTCTTCTTCCCTTTTTTTTTCCCCCTGAATTTCAATCTGAAAACACAGTGCTCTTTCTTTGGATTTGATCAAAGCTGTGAGGCTAGAATGACTCCACGCGTTTCTTGCCTTGCTGCTCGCAGGCACTGATGGCAACACAGCTCTCGCCGGCGCGGAGCTCTCCGGCCACGCTGCAGGAAGCTGTGAACATGCCATTCTAAGATTAGCACAAGTAGCCCACGGGCTGTGATCTCCTGAAACTGCCAGCTGCAGGCTCTCCAATTACGCTGTGCATTTTGCAGCAGGAAAAGTCCTTTTTCAGATCCCTTCTGTCAATGACACTGCTGTCCTGTATCCAGCTTGGTTTTTTCTCCCCTCTCAATGGTGTGCCATGCTCTGTGTCCTCTAGTCAGGGGAAAGTGCTGTACTGGTGCACTTGGATGCAAAAATTTCCCTTCCTTGCACTGCAAGGAGAACACCCTTCCTCTGACTTCCAGGAACTGGAATAGCAGTCTCCCTCCCACTGTAAGGTGGGAAGCCTCACTTTATGACTCTCACCCCACAGTGTGTACCAGCCCTCAACCTCTTCCACAACTAAGACACAAATCTGCATCTCCAACCCCAGAGCTCAGCGCTGGCTCTTTCCTGACACATGATACTCATTCAATCTCTCCCATCTTGGTGACATAACCCACCATTTTTCTGAATGATGATGAATCGCTACTGTAAGGTGGGAAGCCTCACTTTATGACTCTCACCCCACAGTGTGTACCAGCCCTCAACCTCTTCCACAACTAAGACACAAATCTGCATCTCCAACCCCAGAGCTCAGCGCTGGCTCTTTCCTGACACATGATACTCATTCAATCTCTCCCATCTTGGTGACATAACCCACCATTTTTCTGAATGATGATGAATCGCTCTGCTCTTTTTTTCTTTTTTTTTTTTTTTTTTTTTTTTTTTTTTTTTACCCATGTAATTTTTTTTTTTTTTTTTTTTTGCAAACCCAGTGAAATTACTCAGATGTGACTTTTGTGCTCTTTGCAGCCAACTGCTGATTTCCTTTTCAGAGGAGGAGCAGTCAACTTGTGTGGGCTAAAACCTGTGAGCTAAGGTTAAAGGTTTAGTCCATCAGTAATTTGGTCACTGTTACTCTGAAGTCTTTTACTGTTCTATAAAAATAAGTGTCTAAGCATTGTGTATTCTGAAAAATGTCAGACAGCCATAAACAAGTATTGAATTACGCCATCAAGCATGTAAGCACGGCACTGTTTGCAAAAGAGGAAGTGCAACCACCAAGTTCTCTGTCAGGGAGTTGTTTCACTTTCCTCTTCTAAATAATTTTATCAAATTTAGTAAATTTGAAAATGGTTTTCAACACCATGTTTCTTATCTGCTTTTAAAACTGAGCCTGGTCCCTTTGGCAGAACTGGAGAAGAAAGTTCTGCCTTTACTTGTGGTTTAGGTACAAATATGCCAATTCAAGCCTCCCACCAAAGCCTCTCCTTCCTTATGCCTTGGAGTCCTTGCCTCTGTTGTGAGAGCAAAACTGCCCACCAATTCCTGATTCTGCAGATTACCTGAAGGAGGGTTACTGTTTTTAGCACAGATCCCTGCTCCTCTCACAGGCTGCCTAGTGGAAACACCACTAGGTCCCCACAGAAATGTCCCATGTCATCCCTGCTGTATGTTTTCAAGGCAGATGTGAAGATCTCTGAGCAGAGATGCCTTGAAGCTGTGGCACAGTCATCTCTGGTTAGCATGGTCCCAGCTTCAGCAGTGATTAAATGTGCCAGAAGATTCACGGGCTAGTAAGACTGCCTGATGGGGGAGAAATAACATCTCACAGAGGGCACCCCTCAGTACAGCAGTGTCATTACCTGGCTCAGTGACATTTGCCAATTCTCCTGCTACAACCCATGGACCCACTGTGTGCACCAGGTGAAAGAAGGTACATGTTGGAGACTCACAGAAAAGAGGTCAAGAAACTGATGAGTTTCTCTGTGCATACTGTTTGGATACTCACAAAGAGCTTTTCTTAAAGATGATAGATTTGAGCTGCAGGTGGCAAGGGTCACTACAGTCAGTGAGTTTCTTAGGAAATCAAAATCTCAGAGTATTTCCACTCCTGTGGAAAACTGGAAAGACAGAGGTGGCTTTGGGTATGAATCTGAAAGTCCTGCAGCAACTGGGGCACAGCTGGGTCCCACAGCCCTCAGCTAGCAGTTTTGGCCCGGACTCACTCTCTTGCAACTGAAAGCTATCATGACTCACGGGATTGGTACCCCACCAGTTTTGTCACTGTCTGTGACACTGGAAATACAAGTCTGAAAGGGTACCTGTAGGGATCAGAAAGTCCTACTGGCTGTCATATAGTGGAGTGTTTTGACTTGAGCAGCACTTAAATACCAGCTGAATAATAGCAGAGATCTGTACTTCCCTGGTCTCCTTCCCTCCCCTATGAATCTTCTGACTTGCATGCTTTTGCAGGTAGAGTATTTTGGCCAGACAGAGTACCCTTTTTTCTGAGATGCAAGCCCTCCATAGCACCTTGCTAGGCTATGAAATCAGTGATGGTTACACAATTTTTGGTACTGGGTCTATGCAGTTGCCCCTTCCCCCCATTCTCATGCAGCTGCATCTAGGCATGGTTTTGAGGCCAGTCCCAGACCTCCACTTCTACAGAGCTTTTCAGGAATGATTCCCTGCAGCCCATTCTCACACCATCGTACCGACCGCCTTCCCACACCCTGCACTCACACAAGCTCTGTAAAGCTCCCCTGTGACTCTCATGGGGGCTTTTCATTGCTGCACATACAATCTACCTCAGCAAAAGCAAATATAGCAAAAAGAATGACAAATATAATGTGCCAGAGGCAGATACAATACAGCATCTGAGGCTTGGGGCTAGTGTCTTACTTCCAGCAACAGGATTCAGAAACAGTGATATGCAACACCCAGCTCTCAACACTGCACCACGAGAAGGCAGTTGTCAGTATGCTAGATGAAAACAAGAGAGGGTCAGTGCTTTTGGGGTGCAGTGTCATAAGGTCTTGGTTTCAGCAGAAAGACAGTTTCTATTTCCAACCGTTCATTCTCCCTTAACCTTTCCTTTCTCCCTTCCCCCCTCCCTTGCACCAGTGAGAGTTTGTAGGGCTGTGCTGTAAACTGGATCACTGAAATGATCAGGGCTAAAAATACATCCCTTAACTCTTTACAAGGTTATTTTTAACCCATATATCATTTCAGCAATGGAGTTCACAGCACAGCCCAACAAGCCCTTGCACTGCAGTAGCAGGAGGGGATGGAGGGGTGGCAGGGGCAGCCTGTAGCACAGGGGGAAGGTTTCCCTTTAACCACTTCAGCCAGAGCTTGAGGAAATTACATCCTCAGGTGTCCTCTTCAGAGGGCTGATAGGACAGAAAAATCGTATTTTTGCATGCCTGCTGTTAAAGGCTGTTTTGGTCTGTGGCACTGGTATTTCACTCTGCAATCTGTGGCCACCCACCTGAGGTGCAGCCAAGTGCAGGTTGTGAACCCACGGAGCGCCTGCAAGCCATCATAGGGAGCACATTACTGGCAGCTGAGTGAATCAGAAGAAGTTTCCACTAAGCATCCACAAAACCCCCATAAATATTATGTCAGTGACCTCCAGAAGTCCCACCTCAAACAGCAGCAGCCACACGTGTGGCTGGTGAGCAGGTTTGCCTTGCTGCACATCAGAGGCAAAGCTCTACACCTGTAGGACCTGCTTACCTAAGGAAGGGATGGGGATGTATCTGTGGAGAGGAAACTACTTCAGTCAAAATAAACCACCATCACACTCTGTCTGGAGGCCAGCGAGAAACACTGGGAAGCAGTGCTGTGGTTTCCTGTGAAATTAAAGCATCAACCCTGACTAAGGTCCTGGATTTCAGGAGGGAATGGAGCCTCTTGCAGACCCCCCTCTTCCCTGCCTGGCTCAGCTCTCTGAAGGTGAAGGACACGCTTTCCACACAAAGCCTTTCCAGGCACGACACCTACCCTTCTCGTTTTTCAGTAAGGTACCTGCAGGATTTGAGGAGCCAGACAGTCACAGACCTTGTCTGCATGGGAAAGCTTATACCAAACACACTGGGGTAACTCTCTCAGCTTGCAGGGAGCAGCACAGCCCTAATCAGATAGAGGTGCCTGCTTTTCTGCCTAACTGAACTCATTTGCAATCGGCTTGCCTGAAAAGAGCCATTCTCAAACTTCTCAAGTACCTGTTTCTGACATAGAAAGTGACACTTTGTGAATGGTGTGTTAAGCTGTAGCAGGGAATATGACTCCTTTCAGGGCTCCTCAGGGTGGTGGAAGAGGGTGAATGTCTCCTATTCTTGCGGTGAAGTGCTGCCTCTCTCCTGAAAAGACTCCCCTGCAGAGATGAGGTTTGATGAGCTGGAGATGCCCTGCACGCCCACAGACCAAGCCATGGAGAAGTGATGACAGTACTAGCTTCTCCCACCTATTTGGTGTAACCACTTCAGTCGGCAAGTGCTAATACCTTTTCCCTGACCCATCTTTTATTCAGCCACAGGGGCCGGCTGGAGGCAAATGGCCACTGAATATTCACACAAGGCATGATCTAAGATGCACTTCCTGTCTATCTGCAGAGGACATGAACTTATGCCTTGGAGAATGTACCATGAATGCATCTCAGTTTTTAAGCTCATTTTTTAAGTGCAGATAAGATTAAATGGACAGCTCATAAGGAACTCCTCTTTCAACGAACCAAAAAAGCCCAGGAATAGCTTTTAATTAGGATTGGACCTAAGTTACTAATGGAAAAATCTCTCTAATATGTAGTTTATAGTTTCATCAAAGCTATATCTCTGTATCTGCCATTTAGATGAATTCCGGTTTGCACCCTCCTGCCAACATAACCTGAACCGATTCGTTTATCTGTATCCATGTGAGGACATCAGTGGCATCAGGATCATATTGAACAGGGAACATTGTTTGGACTGGGAAGGGAGAAGCAAATTAACAGGGGAGGTTTCAAAACACAAACTCTCCCAAGGGAGCAAACTGAAAGGCATGAGGGTGGGAAAATACTGAATCACAGTGTGAGGAACTGAGTATCAAAAATCAGGGGATGCTGCTACACACAACTGAGCCTGCCCATTCTCCTTGTGATCCACAAAAGCATCAACACAGGCTGAGCACAGATTGCCTGGGAAGTGGGTGGGCTCATACAGACTTTACCCTATTTTTTACATCCCTAGAAGGAAATCTCACGATGCTTGTTCCAAGTGGAGCTCAGCACCATGTTGGGCCCCTGGCTCAAGAAGCAACACATCCCAAGATGTAAGCCCTGAATAAACAAAACTTTTCTTGCTACACTGACCCCTCTTCATCCCAGCGAAGTACCTTTCTTCCCATCTCTCTCTTCACTCTTCTTTACAAATCATTCTCACTGGAGACCCTCCAGCTCTCTGCATCAAGAGGGATTTATGTGATTTATTTATTCACTTGGCGTCTTATCTGGCAAGGAAGCTGCTCCTTGTCTCATTGTAGTAAATTTTAATTATTGGCAGAAGCCCCAGCTAGAAGTGGCTGCAGCTGTGGCTCTGTGATACCTTATAGCCAGTCCTGCCCATCATTGTGTCAGCATAGTCCATGGCACCCTGGGAAGCAAGGCCAAGGCATTTCCTACCATTTGCTGCAGAACAGGAGTGATAATTACTGTGCTGTGCTCCACCAAAGCAAAAGCTACTGTGACTCTATACTTTCCTCTAGTAGGACTCGGCTAGCTCTGAGAATTTTGTGTATTAAAGCTTTAATGCAGTTACTTTCCAGAAGAGGACAAGACCTGAACACCTTGCAGATCTTTCAGGTGTATCCTAAATGCTAGAAAAGAAATAATATTTTCCTACTTCTTTCTGTTGTGTTTTCTTTGATCAACCTTTGCCAGAAGCCAAACACCTCCATTTCACATCCCAGATGAGAATTTTGTGAGCTTTAAGAACAATGGTGTGCACAGAGTCCTCATCCTTTTCCTCCAAGCTGCCATCAGATGGCTAGGCAAAGAGGAAAAACTGGACTCAAACTGCCATGGGTCCCTCTCTGCCGGGGTGTAGGAAAGCAATATAAGAGAAACCTGAGCAAAGAAAGTAAGATTACCATTTAAAAGATCCAAAGAGAATTCTGGGGCTGATATCAGGATAGGCAATCTGGTTATGAAAGAGCGTAAGTGTTTGCTGAGGTGTATAATGATGATCCCAGCACACTCTACAAAATCCTTCACTGTTGTTTGCCAGGACTGGCATTTTAAAGGTCATGCAAACAGGTTTCTAATTTGCCTTGCACGAGAAGGAGTTAATGGTAAGCCTCTGTCCGTCTCATGTGAGAGCATGAACAACTGTGCAGAACTATTGTGCTTCAAAGATAAAGCTTTTTCTACATTGCCAAGCCTCAGCCAGTGCAGAGGAGTGTTCGACATCTGGTTGATGTCACATGCAACAGATTCAATCTTCAATCTTGCAGTCTGCAGCCCAAGGGAATATGTTGTGAATGCTGAAGTTTGGGCTCCAGGTTTCTGAATACTCTGTGAAGACAACAGGACGTCAGATTAGGTTTGGGACCAGTCTGAGCTCCTGGGCCCCAAAGACAGGCTGAAGGACACCTGACTCAGGCATGTATCTGTTTTGTATATATCTCTACACAGCTGTAGCTTCTGGTTTCCTTCAGAAAAGGGAGTGCTCATTAATTGAGAAAAGTCAACAAAGTTGAAAAATACTGGACATGGAAGTGTTGGAGACAGGCAAGAGGAGGTAAGGACTCCTGATCACATGTGCTACCTTCAAGGCAGTCAGTGTTGTTAGAGCCCAGTGATCTCTGGCACCTTTCTTCAGTTCTAGTCTTAATGAAAACAGGACCTCTCACAGCAGACCTTACAGAGATTCAACTAGAACTCCTGAAATGCACATCACAGGAATACAGATGTCAGGTGCCCTTTTAAACTCTTCCTTTTTGTAATGTTTTCACTGGAGAGAAAACTTGTTGCTGGAGTGTAAATCACTGCTGGTCTGTCTCTTGGAGTCTGTGAATACGTTAGCCAAGAGAACAACCCTGAGAAGTATGACATCCCTCCTCAGAGTGGTACCCAAGCCAACACTTAACTCACCACAGATGAATGAACATAGGATGAGTGTGTGGCTGACCTCAACTGCAAGGGTATTGCATAGCTATAATGAGGGTGATAAAGAGGAAGGAGCTCTATGACAGAAGACAGAACAGTACCTCCAACAAAGGAGGGTTGCATGCTTGTTTTCAGGAGAAATGGCAGAAAAATCCCACATTACATAAAATATTTAAAAATATGCAACCTGTGTTTGGAAAGAGTTTGCTTTAGGGCAACATTTTTCTCAAGACTTGCAGTGGTCTGGTCTTGATTTTCTCATTCTGAGAGTTCCCTTGTGAACTGTTGCCATCTTGGCACTCAGGGTCAAGCACTGCCCAAAGGGTAACATGGGCATATTCCAGCTCAGCAACTTTCATCCAGAAGGCAGCAAGTAGCTTCCAAATACAGTGCAGTAATTTCAAAACTACAGAGGCTTGGATTGGCCAAATTTAAAGGCTCACCAAAGCAAGATTTGGGAATTGAGCGGAGGTGGGAGTTACACAGTCAGAAACTAATAAATGTTTTTCAAAAGAAGGAGTACTGTGCTGGACTTGTCCACTCTACTGTAAATAATGTAAATAAATGGTTCATGTACTCCCCACCTCGGGACTGCCTAGAGCACCTGAACATCGAGGCAAATGGTTATTGTGAGTGAAAAAAACCCTAATCGTGCAGGGCCATAGGGAGTTAGAGGGTGTGGCTCAACAGCATCACAAGTGCAGGTGTGTCTCCACTGTCCCCAGCGATGCCATGGCTGCCTCTGTGAGTGGAGCCAGGCAGTGCCAGGCAGGAGAAGACAGGCAGCAGACAGCACAGTGCCAGACACGCCAGCAAGGTGCTGTGTCCTTCACAACAGAATTATAGGAAACATCTGTAGACATCAGGAAATTGGAAGTGGTGAATAAACTATCTACCTTCTGTTTCAAAGAGTGACTATAATGAAAATAAAATGAGATAATCCTTATTTTAAGCTCCTCTCTGAGAAGTCCCTCCTTTTACTGCTGATGTGTTCCTGTTAGTAAAGCGGATCTGATGCTAGTGTTACATAGAGTTGTTTTTCACGATGGATGGTTAGCACCAGTGCCAGCTTTCTCCACATCTTCCACAAGGCACTTCTCAGTAGAGTAACGGCAGTGGGACTAATGATGATGTCTTCACTGGGCCCAAAGTGGAGAAAGCAGCCTCCCGTTTGCCTCTGTGGAGTTTGTTAGTAACATGTCCTAACATCAACAGTCCAGGATGGAAAGGCCCTTATATAGCAAGGGTATGCCAGCCACCTCGCACTAGTCCTTGGCTGGTGTTGAAAATTTTTGAGGCTGGATTTATGGCAAGTTGTTCTTTCCTTTGTGCCACGGTATGTAGCTCTCAGGAGTGCCTGGTCTGTGCTTGCTAAGCTCTGTCTGGTAAGATTAACAAAAGCAGCAAATATCACTGTGAAAGGTACAAGTGAGATCTTGAGTTTCCCTTTAGTGATCCCTCCCTAGTCATCCCTTTTAGTAATGACAGTATTTGGCAATTGCCTGGCGCCCACATGCTCCCAGCACAGCATGGGCTGATTAATTTCAGCAGCATTACTCCAAACTTTCAGTGTTAGGGGCATCTTCTGAGAGGGCAACATATGGGCTTATGCATTTTAATGCATATGAGCCACTGCTGCACACCCAATAGAACTGGTCCTGAGGGAAGTCAGGGTTTTCTCTGTCAGGAGAGCACTGACATGACCATCAGGTGTGCGAGGTCCTCTCTGCCCCAGGAAACCTTGAATTCTTTGCCACATGTTGGCATGGCTTTAACAGGAAGCCTAGCAAGTGGTTGCCTCATCCTTGCCCTAGACCTTGGACTAAAAATCATCTCTTCCTAGGCAGACCAAAGAGTTTGAAGCCCTCACCCTCTGCGAACAGAACGCAGCCCAGGCTGTCCACGTCCTGAGCAAGTGTCCTATTGCGTCTGGCAAAGGCTGCCAAGAGTGGTTTGATCAAGTACCATCATTACCAAAAGAGGCAGCAAACTGCACCACCTGGTCCCTGTCGGGCAGTGTGCCTGGGCAGGGGCAGCATGTGTGTAACCTCAGCCTGTACCCTAGAGAGATGCGGGCAGCTCTTGGCTCTGCTGTGCGCTGGGCAGGATAAGGCATCTGTCTGTTCAGCCAGGACTTGCTGCTCAGGGAAGAGGATGGCAGACCATTTAATGAGTAAATAAATTATTTTGTGTGTATGCATAGTGGTTTGGGAATCCATGACTGAGGTGACAGCAGAAACATCCAGCAACACATGGGTGCCACCGTTTCCTTTTTCTGCAAGAAGGGCTTTTTGTGAGATGCCCAATCCTGTTTGCTTGTGTTTACTGTGCTCACAGTATTCTCATAGAGGGAGAGGAGTGATGGGGAGAGATGAGGATGTGGGACAGGGGGAATATAACAGGGAAATACCCAATCTCTGAAGCCAGCTTGGTCTGGGCAGCAGACCAGAAACCAGGTCAGGCAGGGCAAATCTAAGCTTATGCAGAAGCAGCATTCCAGGTTGAATTTTAGGTGAAGTAGGAAGGTACCTAGTGAAGTGGAGGAACCAGCAGAGTCAGGCAACGGTTTCAAGGGTGTTTTCCAGGCTGAAACTGTGGGTTGCAGTCTTTCCATTGTGCACTAGTCCTGTAGTTGATCTAGGACACAATAACTTGCCCTCAACTACTTAAAATCCAGGAGAGAATTTTTGTTCAGGGCTTCACAAGCTCCACCTTGACACCTGGATTTCCATGGCAGACTATGTCTCCACAACACGTCTGTGGATAGCTACATTGCAATGCACAGCAGCCCAAGGAAACCTGAAACGAGGCATCTGAGCCCAACAGTCACCGTGCTGCACAACATCTCACGGTGGCATCAAACTGCATGCACTTGTTGGGTGCCGTGCTCACACCAAAGGGATTGTTAGCCCTGTCACAGCTGTGCATGAGCACACACCCAGATCAGATATCTGCACTTCATCTCTTTGTCCATGGGAATGTCCATGCCCATCTGGAGCTTGTGTGGTACAGGGTACTTCGGGCACAATGAGCGAAATGACCTGTTGCCACAAAAGCCTACCTAAGCAAGTCCTAATGAAGTCCAGCACCCACAAAGGACCGATTCCCTCCAAGTGAACTATCTTTTTAATGGGATTTCAGTCTGATTTCTACAGATTTTTAAAAGTTTGATAACATCCAGCATGAGTATAAGGGTGTCTTCAAGAAGCTCTGCTAGTGAGACAAAAGATTTCCCATCTCAGCCACAAGCATCCCCTGTTTGTCCAGCTCACCCTTTCTGCCTGCAGCTGCACAGCTCTACCCCAACAATCTCCTGTGTGCACAGTAACCTGCACAGGCTCAGCAAGCTGAGTCAAACTAGGGCTTCCCTAGGCCACTAAGTCAACAATAAAAGAGGAAGGAGAAGCTCAAAGATTTTGAAAGCAGTAACAACAGAACAACTGATTCAGTGCCAGGAGGAAGAATATTGAAGAGGAAAGACCCAAAAGGTATTCAGGAAAGGAGAAGGTGACTCCTAGCGCAGTGAGAAGACAGATTGAGAGGTTGGGATGAGAGGCAGGAAGATTAAATAAAAGGCTGTTAAGTACCAGTGAGACCTGAGGCTACAGAGGGGACAAGCTGTGTGACATACAATGAAAAGAGATCATGATCATCAAGATTACTACATTAATAGGATACATGACAACATTTTTGCAGACAACGAAGAGGAAAAAACAGGAGAGGCAAAAATCTACATGGCCATCCAGGCCAGCTGGCTACAGACAAGATGACCAGAGTGGCCAAAAGAGCAGGGAAAACATATAAAGCTCATAAGGGAATCCAATCAATTTAAGGAGAAACGCCCTCTGCCTTTCCTGTAAATGGCCACGCGCCTGCAATTGCCTCATTACAAGCACAGCACAGCTGCTTACAGAGAGCCCAAGAAGCCAACATGGAAATAATTTCAGGCAGCAGGAAAAGGACTGTAGATAACGCTGATAGCTGGCTGAATGTGGCCATACCCAGCCACACAAGTGGCAAAACAAGGAAAGGCAGAGAGGCTGTGCTCACACAAACAGCATGGTAGGCTTTCTCTGGAGCAGCAACTTGACAGGGGGTTCTCCTGTCTCCTGAACCAGTGCAACTTCAAAAACTCACCTGTACTGGGTTTTAAGCCCACACATACCACACAGGGTTCTCCTGTCTGAGTATCTGGGATGCACTAATGTCTCCATTCAGGACTTTGCTGCAATGAGGGCAAGACATGCTATTTTAGAGGAGGCTGAGGTATTTAAGATGCTACAGCTTCAAGAAATAAAAAGGAAATACAGAAACATTCCAAAGCTGATAGTTTGCTGTGCTGGCTGCTGTAGGGGGAAATGTATCTGAAACCATCTAACTACTACTCAGCATTACCCTGTCCACTGCAAGCTGGAGCTCAGCCATCAGTAGTAACCTGAAGCACTAAGGCACAAAGAAGCGACTAGTTTAGAAAAGATCTCCACAATTACTAAGTCTGAATACACTAGAAGACTAGATTAATGTGTCTTTCTTTTTTTCTCATTATAATGAGCATTTGGCCTTAAAAGAATGATGTTGATATTGCAGAGCTCTTCCCTTGCTTCAAGTGAACACCAGTGACACATCTGAAGTATTTTTCCATGAAGTTTACAATAACTCTAAGTGGTTTTGGGGAAATAGTTTGTGCCTCTAAAACGTGAGTGCTGCCAATAAGCCAGAGTCCTGCAGCAGATACACTGAACATTTGTATTATTTGAGAATATGAATACTTGGATTGGGATGCTGAAAACAAGATCTCTTACTCTGAAACAACCTGTCAAATATAGCCCTCAGCTCCTCTCTTAATGAAGGTCACAATGAAGGAGTCCAGCGGGCATGAAGCAAGTGATAGGACAAGAGAAAATGGCCTCAAGTTGCTCCAGGGGAGGTTTAGATTGGGTATTAGGAAAAATTTATTCATTGAAATGGTTGTTGAGCAGTGGAACAGGTTCCCAGGGAAGTGGTGGAGTCCCCATTCCTAGAGGTGTTTAAAAGATATGTAGATGAGGCACTTAGGGACATGGTTTAGTGGTGGACTTGGCGGTGCTGGGTTACCAGTTGGACTTGATGATCTTAGAGGCCTTTTCCAACCTAAACAACTCTGTGATTAACTTGGCTGCAGGACTTCAGTCTCATCTGAGAGCTAAAGCACCACTTTCCTAAATAATTGAAGATCCCCACTCACTTTCAAGCAGCCTTACTTTTCATTTCTCCAAAACTAAATTAGATGAACACTTACACAGTTTTCACCTTAGTTCAGGAAGACCTCTGACTTTTCTGGTGTGTCTGGCAGGATATATAGTCCTGTCATTAACTTTTCTCTGTCTGGTAGGAGCCTGCTAGCAATAAATGCTGTCTGAAAACTTGACCGATACAACCAGACATGAGCTACTGCAGATATCTAAATTACAGATAGTACATGTGAAAGGCACACAGGGGAAAGAAAGGGGTTATTTCTCAGAAATTATCCACTGAATAAATAAGTTGATGAAGTTGTCTTGTTTTAGGAACCCACAGACACAGCCTATGTGGAATTGCTCTTTCAGAGCCAAGGGCTCTGTATCCTGGTAGGGTGATGCTGATGTCCTGATCTACAGCTGACAACAGCTGTTAGCAAGACGTCGGTCTGGCTGGCCTGGAGCATATTGCTTCCCATGTGTCTTTAGAAGCTTGTACAACCAGTATCTGGGATTTGTCCTCAAGACACTCACGCTACTACCAAATGCCTCCATGGGTGGAGGGGTGACATGGTAGTCCCGACAAAGAGCAATGATGGCCACTATAAGACATAGCTGCTTTCCTAGCACACTGCTTGCACCAGCTACTTGTATAGAGCTCTATTCCTGGCCAGGGTTTTCCCCAGGATCCTTCTCAACTTCCCAATGCTTCCTCTCTCAGACATCTGGGTTTTTTAATGGTCTGGGAACTGTACACAGCTTGTCAAGTTTCCCCAAATTAATTGGTGCCTCTCTGTGTGTACTTCCAGGCCTTGTTCTGGGGAGCTCTCACTGCTCTAGAAGGAGAAAGGGTGAGCTAACTGGCAAAACCTCCCAGGCTGCCCACAGGGAGATGGGAAATAGTGCAGTCTATGGGGCAAGTGCATCCAATCGCATGTGAGCAAAGAACCCGAGACTGAGGCAGAGTGGAAAGATGCCCAGTAAGGCCGGGTATGCATGTGCACTATTTCAGTGAGGAATAAAATGCATGAACCATGGTTCTCTTCTGATACAGACCACTGAGATGAGAAGCTTTCTGTTGTGCCTTGCAGAAAATCATTATTTTAACCCATCTGAATCATACTGTTGTTTCAAGTGACATGCATAACCCTGTGGCTGCAAGCATGATATGAAGCTCACCTACAGCCATGGAGGCACTTGGGAGATGCTCTTAAGGAAACAAGCTGAGCCTGTAGTAGCAAAGGTCTCAGCCCAATGGGTCACCTTTCAACAGCTATTCACTTTAGCTTCTCCCTTGCTTACTTCACATGGGGTTAGGAAAAAAAGCCCTGTTCTTAGAGGAGGTCTGAAAAAGGATTCATTTCAACAGGAGGAGGCTCAGACTCGAGATGCTTCAGGTGGGATGAGGAAGCCACACTTGGCCTAATGGAGTGGTCATAGAAGATGAACTTTAAGCAGGTGCATACACAATATGCATAAATTACCTAATCCAAAGCTAATCAGAAGGTTAAATTAGAAACTGAAGTCACTGAATTGTCAAAGAAGGGAAACGGAGAGTGCAAGAAGCAGGGACAGTTTAAAATACTTCTGATAAAAGCTGTAAGTAGACTGTGATACCTCCCCATTTAAACTCAACAGTAGAGACAGTCTAGTTATAGCAGCATAGGGATTCAACTCCTCTTAATTTATCATGCTGGGAACTGAAAATCAGAAGGGTAAATGAGCCTACACAGAGCTTCCAACTGCTGCAGCTTCCAGGACTCATCAGTTAGGACTGTGCTATCTTTGTAACACATTGCTATTAAATTAGGTCTACACTGGATACAGGCAGGTCAGAGAAGGAGGTTTATATTTCTCTGAGCCAGGAATTTAGTCTAAAAAGGTACGCAGATATGGAGCGGAGGAAAGTGATAGTAAGCACTCAGCTAGCAACCAGCTTGAGGTGTGAATGTTAAGCTATCTCCACAGAGGTGGTTTTGGACCCTGGAGGGCTCAGAGGCCCCAGCAACACTGAGGATCTGGGCCTGCGAAGCTGCTTCCTCAGCAGCCACCCACCCTCTCATGTCACCTGGAGTCTCCAGTTTGTGAGACTCCTGAAAATCAGATCCTACACTGGACAAATGCATCCAGGCAGCTGTGATATCCTGTTATATTTGAAAATGCTTATCTGAATATTCAGGCCAGTCTGGATCAGCCGTAACGGTGCATTAGAAATTTAGTGTCTTCCATAGGTAAATAATGCTACTCTATACCTTAAGGAAAATGCACACAAGCTAGCACATTTGCCACAGATTTTTTTTGGTGATCTGAAAAACATAATGATCTCTGAGTTAACCTGCCGATAATATTCTCCCAAAATGCTGTAATGGAGAAACCCAGTGTTAGCAAGAGCTTTGAAACACTCTATCTGCTTCAATGATCTATTTCTTTTACCTGATGGCTGATTGAAACTTGTTTATATGTTCTTTCTACATCAAGGAGGGACTAAGTTCCTTCAACCTCAGGCACAGTTTTTCTGAGTGAAAGCTGAGTCACCGGAACCAGGTGTCCAGGAAGTGTGGGCTCAGTGCCTGCACACCCCTTGCTCAGTGAGTAAATCAGCACTAGGAAGCTCTGTCCAGCATGCCACTGAACTTGCAGAATGAAAGGTGTTGAGAATAAAAATTATACTCAACTCACAAGAGAATGATCCAGTGACTTTTGAGGTGCAGAACACAGAAGAAATAAAGCATAACAATTTCATTACTCAACTGCTTTTCTTTCCCATGGGTTACAAAAAGGTTTCCAGCTTTCTCCTTTGAGAATCTAAACTGGTACCTGCCACAAAGGATCAAAGAGCTGCTGTAGATGATCCAGGCTTCAATTTGCTGGATCAGAATGTGAAGCTACTGCAGGGGATGGACACTTGTGAGACTGGACCTGAAGCATCACATGTCTGAGCAAAGCCCTGCAGAGTCTGGCACAGAGAGTGTCACTGGTGGGTCGTCCACATCAGGCACCTAAGGTCAGAAACTGGAGTCGTATGAGACACTAGCACCAAGGGCAGGAGACTGAGGTGGGAGGGGAGAGTCAAGGAAGGTGAATCCCATGCTCAGGGTATACAAAGCATCAGAAGGAGAGGGGCCAAGAAGAAGTCCCTGGGTGGCTGTGTACAAAGGCTTCTTCATCTGTATAGAGCAGGACAAGATATTATATGAGATTGAAAGTCCTCATATGAATAGAAAAGTCAACTCTGCATTGAGGTGGGAGACGAAAGAGAAGGTGCTAAGACTGTTTGATTTTTGTATGGATGAGCTGTCTGACTTGTTGCCTTTATGCTCCAGTGTATTCAGTAATCCATCTCTTTTCTTCCACTCTGTCTTCTTCAAAGACACCTGCTGTCTAGAGGACCATGTGCACACCCGGGTTTGTTTGCACAGACAGCCCCTCTGCCTCGAACTGGGAATGAACACCTTCAAACTGGGAATGGAAACACCAGGTTTTCATGGAGGGACCATGTTGACAACTCTGTACACTTCGTGAAGACTAAGTGGGAAACCAAATTAAACTGTGCACATTTCACAAGTTAAACATGCACTCACTGCAACGCCCAAAGGGTGAAATTCCTAGGAAGCTGGCACACAAGCTCAACTGTGTGTATATGAAAACAGGATATGTTTCATCTGAACTTACATCAGGGGAACATGGCACTCAGCAGAAAGGGATTTCAAGGTGATTGACTTGATTAAGCCATGATTGCTGCTGCAGTACACAGTTTTAAAGGAGAAAGAAAACCATTCTAAAAACAGGAAGAAATAATAAAAATGAAATTGGCTTTGTGTTTTACACAGGCAATAAAATAACCATTCCCAGATCTTGCAGATGTGATGCCAATTTATTTTGACCTAAGCTTCCCACAGGCAGAAGTTTGCCAGGCATCATAAACACTTTTGGGGCCTGATGCTGCGTAGTCACTAGCTTCTGCTAGCAGCCTCACATGTGGAAGAACTGCAGAAACAGTATGGCACTGCCTCTCTGGTGGCCCTATTAGCACAACTGCTTGAATGCAAAGACTGCTTCTGACATTATCTTTCTAATGCTCATTCCAGTCTATTTCTGAAGTTTTCATGGGAAAGAGATTTCCACTCTATTTGTTTTCCACTACACTATTCCAAACCCTGCCAAACCTGCTAAAAATCCTTCTCGCTATTTGGTGAGCTATATGTCTTTCCTTTAATTGAATCCCATTATTCCCAGGCATACTGTTGTTCCAATGCACCAATTCTGTTTCCTCCGTGTTAAAAGTTTTGACTACTGTCCTCTGTCTCACTGGACAGCCACACGGACTTGTTTTACTCCGTTCTTCTGAGTCAGCCTTCCCCCTCCTTTGCATTTCTGTGCCCTTCTGTGCCCAAGTCACTGGTCTGCATCCTTTAGATCCCCAGGCTTTAAAACTCCACACGTTAATACCCCTTCTGTGCCCAAGTCACTGGTCTGCACCCTTTAGATCCCCAGGCTTTAAAACTGCACACGTTAATACTCTGTGCATTTGAGAAGCCTGAGATGAACAGTGGCTTTGTTGAAGCTGGCAGTGGTAAATCAATATCCTTTGCAGATTAGCCACTACTCATCCACACTGACCAAAACACTGTGTGCATCTCATTACAAAGGGTAAAAAGGTTTATTTGCGTAAGGACACTTGTTTGCAACAGAAACCATTTTACCACTTTGCTGCCTGTTGTATGAGTTTTGAGTGCTAATAAAATTGCATGCTGAAGAACAAAGAAAAAGTCACATCCATACCAGCTGTCAATCCAGCAAGTGAGGTCTGGGTCTTTGAAGGAGACTTCCAGAAACACCTTTAGCAAGTGATGCGCTCACAGCCGACAAGAATTTGGTCTGATATCTTTTTTTCTTTCTAAAAAGTGAAAACTGAATTTGGCACTAATGGGGCTTCATCCTTGTCAGTACATTACCAGGACCCATATACTGGTGACAGGATATAAAGATATGCCTCAGACTTGATGTAAAAGCATTTCTGTCATCAGACTCATAGCTAGATACTTTGTGACCTGGATGAAGTGAGACTTATATCCATGCCTACATGAGACTCCACAGGAATGAAGTGCCCTGTGCCTCTGACAACAACTAGGTGTGAAGCAACTCTGCAGCGAGTGTGTAATAATAACTTCTCCTTACACAACAGCTCTCCTGTCTCTAGACCAAATTCATTCTTATGCATGTCATCTTGCAAACTACTAAAGGCACATCATTGTCTGCAAGTCACCAAGACAAGCTGCCTCTGCGGTATTAGAGCACCTACCGGTAGCAAGAAGGCTGCAGCAGTACAACAGAGAGGTCCTCCAAAGAAGTTCTCTTGCTGCTGGGTTCAGCTGCCACCTCAGATCCCACATTCAGGCTGTAGAGTTGGTGTTTTAGAAAAAGGAGCATCCACATCTCTACAACTGTTAATCAACGGCAAGGAAACAGAATGGAAAACCAATCCTAGTTTGGTGTTTTAGAAAAAGGAGCATCCACCTCTCTACAACTGTTAATCAATGGCATGGAAACAGAATGGAAAACCAATCCTAGCTTGTATGGGCTTGACCATTTCCAGGTGGTTTCCTAGCAGCACCTATTGATAAAGCAATGCTGATGTTTTCCCCTGTTCTTCAGATAAGGAGATCCCAGGAATGTGTGAGAAGGTATGCATAATATGCTGCTCAACAGTAACCTCATCCTGCCAATTAGACTGCGGAGTACAGGATAGGAGGCGTTTCCAAAATGCAATCACCATGACTTGGGATACTCAGGCAACCAAAAGTTAAAATGGGAGTGGGGGAGGGGAGGGGTTTAGCAGAATCACCCCTCTCTGGTGACACAGGAAAAGCTTTGATTCTGCAAACCATTTACTCTGGGGTCTCTGCTACCTACAGTAAATGGTCACAGCACAGCCCATGGGGTTTGGTTTTGCTATTTTCTGTCCTTCAGGAGGGAGGCCTCATCCAGTTGGTGGGATGTGGAAGGCTGGCAAACCAGACCCTTACAGGACCCACTGCTGCAGACATGCTGTTTACCATCAAGCAGGTCCTAAATCTGCCCAGACCTGAGGAGTAAAATGGGGTCATATGGTACCTCCCCTAGTATGTTTAAATACTCTTCCCTTTATTTACACAGACACTGTGTGATTGTGTCATTTTAAGAGTTTTGGAGGAAACACTGAAAACAGGTGTATTTGAGGTTAAAATTTTCTGTTGAGCATGAAAAAAAGAAGAGTGGAAAAGAGATGTTTTAACTTTTAGAACGAAAGCCAAGAATTAGAGCTTCTGAAGAAAGGCAAAATTGTTTCCTGCAGAGCCGTGTTGTAATGCCTGTACATCCCGAGGTAATGCATTCAAACTGAAGGAGGGGAAGTTTAGGTTAGATATTAGAAAAAAGTTTTTTACTATAAGGGTGGTGAGACACTGGAACACGTTGCCCAGGGATGTAGTGGCTGCCCTGATGTGGCAGTGTTCAAGACCAGGCTGGATGAGACCTTGTGTATCCTGGTCTAGTGAGGAGGCGTCCCTGCCCATGGCAGGGGGGGTGGGACCAGATGACCTATAAGGTCCATTCCAACCCTTAAATTCTATGATACTTTTAATCTTGGCTCCTGTCGTGGTTTAACCTCAGCCAGCAGCCCAGAACCACGCAGCTGCTCACACTCCCTCCTTCCCCCTCTTCCCCCCCCAACCCGGAGGAATGGGGAGGCGAAAAAATAAAGTAAAATATGTAGGTTGAGATAAGAACAATTTAATAATAATAAAGAGTAGAATGAACTAAAATGCTAATGGATAATAAAAAGAACAAAATCAGTGATGCACAATACAATTGCTCACCACCCATGGACCTGCATAACCCCATCCCTCCCCCTGGATCGGCTCTCCCTCCTGCTTATGTACTGGGCATGATGTGCCATGGTGTGGAATATCCCTTTGGCTAGTTCAGGTCACCTGTCCCAGCTATGCTCCCTCCCAGTTTTCTTGTGTACCTTCTCACTGGCAGAGCATAAGACACAAGAAAGAAAATGTCCTTGATTTAGGATAAATATAATTTAGCAGAAATGAAAACATCAGTGTACGATCAACAGTATTATCACTCTGAATCCAAACACTGCACTACACTAGCTACTGAGAAAATTAATTCCTCCCCGGCTAAAACCAGCAGAGCTCCACAGCTGCAAGGGCAGAGACCTCTCTCAGTCCAGCTCACCTCTGTGTGGCTTACCATCCTGTTGCTCTAAGGACCATGAGGGTTACAGATTCCAGCCCCCTCTTCTGCACACTACATTTTCTTTCCTCCATTCCCTCCACTTCAGTCCTTCTGGGAGACAGGTCACCATACCCATAGTGCAGTTTTTCTAGGGACAGGCTAAGTGTCAGTTCTGAAAGCAAGCTGTCCTGTAGTTTGGATGAAGGTGTCATTTCCTGTGGCTATGTAAAGATGCAGTAATTGGGATACCTGGCTTGGAAATGTGCTCAGTTGTGATGTCTGGCTGGCCACAGCATGGAGGAAAAGATGGCTTCTGATCTTGCCTGTTGAGGGAGGGGATGTGTTTGAACCCCAAGAAGTTTTTGCAGCCTCTCGCTGAGATAGGGAAGGGCAGACTCAGCAATTTTCTCCACACTGCTCTGCTGCTTGCTAGAGGAGTGGGGCAGGACCCAGGACCTCTCTGTGGTATCCTCACCTGACAAAGAAGGAGGCTTTGGTGAAAAAAGCAGTGACTCCATCACTCCCCAGATGTCCAAGATGAGAACACAGTGGTGTGAGAAGAGCACAGGGTCTGGGGCTGAGTCATGCCCAATAGGTTGCCCAGAAGGGAAGCAGTGAAGTGAGCAGAGAACTGCCCTCAGCTCTGGAAAGGCTTTCCCTCTCCTGAGTCAGTGTAGCAACAGGAAAAACGAAGATCTAGGGGGAGTAGGTACAGGCAAGAGAAATGGGAATGGAGATGTCACAGAAATGAATTAAATCTGTTGGTAGGCACGAAGAAGAGGGGTTGCTGCACCCTTGCAGCTTAGGGAACTCATCATACCATAGGGAGCCACTAAAGTGAAATTCAGCCTTTGATTGCTTCCCTTTGGTGTGCAAGTAAAGTTCAAGTGTCTCCACGCTCCAAGCTCCTACAGATAGGCTAGGAAGAGGAATGCCATGACTGCTGTTGAATATGGGCTGCAAAAAGCAACAAGCACTTTCAGAGGATGCCTTAACTCACAATATCTGCAGCAAGGTTTGGTGCAGATATGGGAATGAGACAGCTTGGACCAAATCTGAAGATCTAAACTAACAAATCAACACAACAATTTCTGATCCTTTTTGTACCATCAGGGCAAAGCATATTTAGTGGCTGCTTTTCTACAAGTGGCTCATCTTTTATCAGTGCAGCTTTACACATTTTTTACATGAACACCTCATGATAACAGTCTGTGGTATAAGCTTTGTGATTTCAAGGTTTGAATGATTCCTTTCATAATTCATAACACTGGAAAGAAAACGGATTCTCAAGTCTATCTTGCATCAAAGAGCTGGATCTTCACCCAAAAAAACACAACCCCAAACCCTGAAGATCAGCAGCCTCACAAAATTACATGAACTGCAAGAATGGGCTTTTGCTGCCTTTTTCTCCCTCTTCAGGTCTCTTAAATGGTTTCAGTTACTGCTTCAGATGTGGCACATTCCTGAGAGCAGGATGGCTAAAACCATAGGTACTAGTCCCAAAGGAGCAGCAAACCCACACCAACCACTCCCCAACTATCTTGCTTCTGTGGGTTTTTCAAAACTAGGGTCTTCCTGACAGAGACATGATGGAAATCAGCTGGCTAGGTCAGCTCTCTGCCCTTTTTCCCTAATGCTAGTAATCCTCATGTGTCCCACTAGAGCAAAGAGCTTGCCAGCTATGCCAGCAGGAAAGCACAGAGCAGCTCTGCCTGCCACTGATGGAGCAAACACGGAAATGACAGGACTTCTCGTTCTTGTTGCACAGGCCCATTAAATCTGGTTTTAAATCAAAAGACTGTATTGAGTCTCCAGGTCCTGCTCACTCTGCCTATGAAAAGCCCTCAGGAAGAAACAGAGCTGAAAACTGGCTGGTGGGAATTCAAGTTCTTGCTCTTGGCTCTATTCTGGGCTCATATCTTACCTTTAGGTCACAAATCACCTTTTTGGAGGGTTGGGGCAGGACCACGTGCACTACTTAAAAAATACCTTGGGAACTGAGAAGGTTTCAAAATGAGGATACAGCAATCTACAGATGACCAAAAAAACCCAAGGTACACAGGGAAAAAGTGGGAAATAGAAGTAAAGGGACAGAATCAAGAGCAGGGAATTCTTCGGTTAGATGCTTCAGAGGAGTCTCCTGACCATCAGACCTTCCATGTCTGTCACATGTGTCTCCCAAAAGGAAATGTCAGGTCTGTCCCTTTCTACTCCAAAGCACTGCTGTGGCAGACAACAAATACTCAAGAGGTACTGTCCTCTGTGTGTGGAGAGGAGAGGGGAGTGGGAGAGTGTCCTCAACATGACAAAATATCTGCTTCAGCCCCAAGTCAGTGTTTGCTATGTGGCTTACTGTGCACAGCAATTACAACAAATCAAGAGCTCAACTCTTCTTCCCCCCGACACATCACAGGATACTAAACAGTGAAAAAGCATAAGCCAAGTGTTAACAGTCTCATTTAACAAATGTTAACCAGGCTCTGTCAAACCTGAAAACCCTTATATATTTTTCATGCCACATGCAGTCTGTGCTGAGTTGGTTTGTTCACTGCTTAGTCCTTCTCCACCCCAAAATCTGTTTAGATAGCTTGGCTGAGGCAATTTCTTGTAATGAACATGCCTGAACACATCTGATCTTTAACCCTTGCCTGTGGGACAGGCCAGCACAGATAACAAGGATGGTGAAGTTAGCACCTGAGTGTTATCAGAACTGCCCTGCTGACCTATGTGTTGGAAATCTTCAAAGAAAAATTGAAGCATTGTTTCAAGCACTGTTCCCTGGCTCTGTTGCATGTCTCCTGCTTTTGGGGCTGCATTGACACAGAAAAAGGCTTATCTGGAAAGATAGTATGAAGTGTTTAGTAAGATCTGTGTTTAGCTGAGAGAAATACCAAATGTCCTCTTTCGTCATTTGAGGTTTTGCCAATGTTGTAATCACCTTTCTATTTCCTGTGCCCCTCCTAAAAATAAATATTTTTTTCCTTTGTTATTTAAAAAAACAGTTTGAAAAGCTTGCAAATGCAGTCTGACACGACCGAAATCAGCGCCATCGCTCCCATTTTGAATGAATGGGAAAGGAGGCAAGGGGAGGTGAACTGCCTTGCCCAAGAGGGTGCTACACAGGAGAAGGCTTAGACATAAACACTGGGAAGCCACGCTCCCATCCACCAGATGCACACCCACCCTGAGACACGAGATCCAACTCTCCTGAAGCATGGGATGCACAGAGTGGAGAAACAGGGACAGGAAACCCTCTGGGTTTGCTGAAGCAATGGTTCTCAGACCATCCTTCCTGAACCAAAACGTTCTATTGATAATGAAAGTGAGACCTGCCAATCCACATGGAACAGGACATATACACAGCTTAGGGTCCAAATCACAGCTGCTGCTGCTACATGGGTTGGGTAGGAATCATCCCCAAGAAGCCTGACAGTCCTGTAAAGTTTGTTTTCTTCTCCTTATGTCCCCGTTTTAATAACTTTTTAAAACCTCTTTTCAAAATTATACCTTTAAAAATCTCTTTCCCACCTCAGAGACTAAAAAAGTAAACATCAGTCTTATCTTGTTCCTCCTTCACAGATATAATTTCTCCCCCTACCATGCCCCTACTTTCCAAATCTGGACTAAACCCCACGAAACAGTGCGAGGTTTGTGGCAGGGGGTGAGCTGGGGGGAAAGAGACGTTTAATGTGAACCCCAGCGAAGAGAGATTTTTTGACGCTGCCTTTAGTGAGAAATTGCTCTGCAAGGTGGAGCTAAAGCAGATCGAGGAGCCAGTCACGAGCTAGTGGAAATAAAAGTTTTCTTTACCTCCATATCCTGCAAGAGAGAGGTGTCCTCGGGGCAATCTGTCTTCCCCACCCCTTTCTCTCTTATCGGTGGGAGAACTCCAGGCGAGGCAGAGCAGAGCTGTGCGGCCGCGGACAGTGTGCGGGCTCCGAGCTCAGCCTGAGAACGGACAGAGCCCAGCGAGTGGCCCTGACCGACGAACAAGGAAGAAGGGCGGGTGGGTGAGAGGAAGGGAGGGAGGGGAGGGGAGGGGGAGGCAAGGCAATCAGGGTTTAAATTTAGACACAAATCTAAACAGATACTGTCCTTCCCGGAGCGCTGGGCTCAGGAGACAACAAGCAACAAAATCTGCCGCTGCGCCCGAACTTGGGGACACCACATGTGCACTTCCTCCTTTCCTTTCTTTCTCCACTTCGTATTTTCTATCACCTTATCTTTATTCCCCTCCCACCACCTCATTTTGTCTTTATTTTGTCTCCACTGCTTGCAGCTGCTGCTCCGGTGTCTCTGCCTAGACCTTTCCCTGTCCGTGCTTCCCTCTCCAAGTCTGCAGGGTCTCCTGCTTGCTGTTTATTTGCGAGGAGGATCTCTTGTCCTCTAACTGCAGCTTCCCTTCTCTCTTCCTTCACACTTCTCAGTAATTTCAGTCAGCAGTGAACTGTCTTTAGAGCGGTTAGAGAGGCAGATTAGGAGGAGAGTGAGGATGAGTATTGGGGTTGAACAGAATTTGAGGCTTTGGTGTCCCTGGTGCATTGCTGGGACTCCCAGGAATGACAATATCTGCTGGGTGTTTCTCCAGAGGCTCCACTGCAAAGGGTGCTGCTCAAATGTGGACTCAAGCAGAGGGTCCCTGTGCAAGGTTGTCACTGTCTGCTGTAAAGCAGGACTAGCTCATTCTATCCTGAATTTGTCTCTCACGCCACCGGATCAGAAGGTGCAGGTTTTTCTTCTCTCCCTTCACAGGGAAAGACAGACTTGTGCGCTGGAAATGAGAAGCTTCTGTGGTGATAGAAAAAGTCAGGGAAAAATGAAACCTCCAGAATATTTTCCTACAGTTTCCCTCTCAAATCATAGTGTTGTAAACCAGACATCTCTTGCTTTAGCAACTGTTTGCATATGCTCCTGCTCAAGAATTTCAGTCCCCACCTCTCGGGAGCAGGGTGGTGCAGAGGAATTTGGAAACACCCCCTTTGTCTTCTGCTGCCTTCCTTGCCTTGTGTGCAGCTGCAAAGTGACACAATGTCATATCGTCATCTTGGCATGATACTTTGGAGGCAGAAGAGGGTTAAAGCATATTTTCTGAAAGAGATGCATACTTCTCCTTTGCAGGGTTTCACAAGTCCCTGCTGGCTATGGTTGAAAACACTCCAGAATGGATTTAAGCTATGCATCGTGATATCCCAGCTTATTGTTACTGATAGTTGTTCTTACAGTGTAGTTAACTGTTGCTGTACTGCATACTGTAGGACTCCTTTGCGATTGGCAGATTAAATCATGATCTCATTATCTCCCAGATTCAGTATACAATAGTTATTCTGTCCTTAGCCAAAAGAATGATAGGCTGAATTGCTGCAATCTGGAGATTGGGCAAGAGGACTAATTAATCTTCACTTGCTGAAACACTAGATTAGTTGAAACCCCTCCGCTGAAAGCAACCAGAGCATGCTGCAACTGTAGATATTAGAAAATAGATTGAAAAATCTAAAAGAAATATAAAAATGAAATTACTTCTTGATTGGAAATTCTATTGATGTCTTCAAGTCCTGACAATGGTACTCTAGGAGAGGGGATGGGAACTAAACTGAGAGGCAGGGTGAGGCAGGGAAGGCAAGATTCTTCTGCTGCTCATGCTTTGCCTGATGTTGGGAGAGGAGGATTTCAAGCTCAGGATTTCACTGGACATGGGCCACAAGTGTTGTTTTCAAGATGTCTGCCATGTAACACACCAACAAACTCACACCTCCAGTAGTTGGTTCATGCTGCTCACAGCCTGTTTCAGTATTTTCTTTCTGCTTTCAGGGGTTGTACTGTGCAGAGGAAACGGCTTGCTTCAGTCTACAGAAAAGGAAACTGCTCGGCATAGACGGTATCACTTTACCCGTACTAATAAAGCAAAGGTAGTTGCAGCTGCCCCACCACAATTCTTCACTCTATTTATTTCTGCTCCCAAGTATCTTGCCACAAGACAAATCTTTTCTGCCAGCAGGATTCCCAAATGCCATTGCTCTGAGCATGGAACACAGTACTCAGTTTTTAATGTTAAATCTCCCTTCCTGAAGGAGACAGGAGGTATGAGGTGTGTTTTTCTCCAGACAGGAAGACACGAGGTGTGGATTTGCTCTTGTCTTTCTTGTTTCTGGACTGAAAAACACTAGAAAATCTGAGCAAACAACCCACGTGCTTCAACTGTAAGAACCTTGTAAAAAAAACTCATTAAAGGAGGTGATACTGAAAAACTGGGTGGTTTACATGCTGCGTACGAGCAAGTATGAATGTGAGATATCAGTGAGTATGACTCTCTGCCTCCCTATGTATATCACTGTTTACAGATCTTCTGGGATATAGCAGTGTCTATGAGAGTAACTTGTTTGTATATGCAAAAAAAGGTTTCTACATCTGTTCTGCTCTGGAGGGAAAAAATGCAGTTATCACAAGTGCCATTAAAACAGGCTCTAGAGGGAAATTTCATTTGACTGCGAAAATGTCACAATTGTGGACGCCTGGATTTTGCAGCTTCCCAGCTGATTCTTTTCAAGACATGTGAGGTCAAAACAGCGAGTTCTCTTCAGGTAAAATGACTGGTACTTCTGCTACAGTGGGGGAGAGTTTTTCCTGCAAAACAGGTAGTATAAGTAGTTCTGCCATGCTCAGATACACCATGTGTAGTATTTGTCGGCCTTTTGCATTTTGGCTATGAAAGATGGACAACAGAGCCTCCACAGGGTGCTAGAGTGAGGATCAGGAAGGAGATGCATGGATATGGCAATTCTTTAATCAGAGACCAGTTATTAAAAGCTTTTGAGGGCATCTGAAACTTTCACTCTGGCTTTTGGGTGTGTCTGTGTAGCTGCCCAATCTGGGAAGGTGTGTTTCTCAGGGCGGTGGATGAGCAAAGGGTGGAGGGAACTGTGGGTTCCTGAAAGACAGACTGAAACTTTGTACTTTGTTAAGACATTTGATGAGGGTTTAGTAGAGCTCACCTGTCAGTATCTGAGATTGTTCTGGCCACCTCTCTGTCTGGCTTTTGTTGATGTTATCCACATTGTTTTCCAGAATTCATACTATTAACCCGCAGCTGTTACCGTGTTGGGCTTTTGACCCCCTGAAAATGGGGTCTCAACCCTTCCTGTTCCCACTCAAGCAACTCAGTTCTCAACTGAAAAAAGAGGAGAAGGTAACCACAGAAAAAAAAAACCCATTTGCATTTCAAAGATCAATCAACTCTAAAAGCCAACATCCTGTTTTGAGTTGGCTTTGCACATTAACTCCTCTCACAATGGCAACCTGACAGGAAGCGAACGTGAACAGTGTTTTCTATGGGAAACTTTCTTTGTGAACCCACCATTCTGCTGAAGTATCTGCTCCCGCAGACCCTGCCCTTGCCCCTCAGCATTAAACCGACACTGTGGAGGCTAAGCCTCACCCTCCTCTTCAGGGAGTTATCAACAGGAAATTGAAGTCAGCTGGAACACTTTGTACCATCGACATTTTTTTGCCTGAGTTCTGCAGCTGCAGCGAAGCACATCTGAGAGCACACACACACTCACGCTCTCGTGCCAGCACCCACACATACACACAGACCAGTGTGCCAGGCACTGTGCACCCCTGGGAACTGATCTCAATGGCAAAGTCCTGTTACCAAAGAGGCTTGTGTTAGATGAAAATTCACAGTTATAAGTGTTTCTTGCTGAGCTATATTGGACAGGGAGTGTGAGACTGTGTTTTTCACAGTGGCCACATAAAAAAAGTAGGTGATAGGGACTAGAGAATGATTGAATCACTTCACGTGTTCCTGTCAGCTGGTGCCTAAGTGCTAACTTCATCGTTCAGATGAACCAGGCTTCTTAATTCCTAGGCTCTGGGCAAAAGCCTGTCCCTATGCAGAGTAAAGTTAGGAAAATGCTGTATGGTAACAGGGAGCATCTCACCTGTGATGCTTGTAGTAATGAGATTACACTGGGGTGGAACACCCTCATTCATACCAGGCCTCTTGAGATTGGTAGGTGGTGTACAGGTAGCTAGTGTCATCTCTTGCAGCACTTGAATTTCTTTGGAGAGCTCTTCTTTCACTGCTGATCTGCTTGACTTCAGAGAACAAACTCCACTGGAGTATTAAGAGGCTGCATCCCATTGTATTAATGTAGTGATGGCATCAGCCATTGACAGCTTGCTTCCAGGCTGAACAATTCCTCTGTAAGTTACTAGCTTTAATACACAACAAGGCTTAATGTAAACAAACAAACCCAGTCAGAACATGGGTGCTGACACAATTCCTGGTATCAGTGCAGGATATAACCATGTTTTTTATTACACTGTTCTCAGCCCAGTCCTACTGCCTGTGTCTCAACGCCCTAGAAAGCAGTGTCACAAGCAGTTGCCCTTGCCTACAACTTCCTCAGCATGCAGCCCAAGTTCTGACTGAACAGCATGATTTTCTGACTGAAAATTGAACATTTCTGGTCCCTAACAGGTTATACACAGAGGAAATTTGCCTTGCCGCTGCCTGTGCAATGGCTGTTAAAAATGTAAAAGGAGTTTTAGCTGAATACCAGGCCAGCGCTAGAATAATTTTACTTATCTTCTTAAAAATACACTGATGAAAGGGTCAGAAGCTGAATTCCCAACCAAATTCAGGAACTCTGAGGATGAGAACAAAGAAATGCGTTATGCACGAGAACGAACACCTTTTTGTGTTCAGTCAAGGCCTGTGTTGTGTGCCATTTCCTAAGAGCAGTAGCACTGCATTGTTCGGCAGCACTGATATCTCCTCAAGAGGGTATCTAACCAGCATTTTTAGAAACAATTTGTGTGGTGGGTCTCATGTGGCACCGAGCACTGAGTACTGCAGCTTTTGCCAGACCTGACTCACAGTTCAGTCTCTTCTCTCAAATGCAAGTGACTTTAATCACTGTGGCTGTTATTTGGATGTAGAAGAGCTGGCCTGGCTTGGGAGTCAAGCTCTACACACAGTGAGGCTGTATAGCTTCCAAGTGTTATCTGGACACAGAAAGGTTTCTGTTCATGAACAGACTGCATGACCTAGACAGGAAGCCTGGACCAGCACACAGCTAGACTGTGTGTCTGAAGAGAAACCTTGCCCAGCCCATCCAACAACTATGCTATCTAAAGAGGGAGTTTGCTCAGGGAAAAAACAGCTATGAAGAGGGCAGACAAAACACGTTGGTACACTACCCAGGGTAGAGACCTTGCCCACTCTCTGACTACATCTTCTCCAAAGACACAGCCTGAAGCCCATCACGTGTAATACACACTGAAATTAAGATTGTTCCATGAATCGGCCAACCCCTGGAAGAGGGAGTAAACTGGCTCCATCTTTGATGAGATATTACTCTCTATTTACTGTTTTTTTAATGCAATAAAGCACATGAGTTGAAAAGGAGAACTAGTGGCTAGCAATACTTTCTCGACCTTGTTATGCAAGGATGCTGGAAGCCCTAGACATATTGCACCACAACAGAGCGAATCCTTCTCCTTTCTCTGAGATCTAGCTGAGGAAGTGAGACCCTGGAGATTTACTTCAGATAACTCATCCTTTCAAAGCAAGCTGAAAGACTTAAGAGACATTATCCCTCACCCTATAGGTTCACTGCATGCTACCCATCCAAGAAATAGGGGACAAAAAGAAGCCCTCTTTGTTCAGTGCAATGTGCAAGACAGTCTATATGCTGCACTGTCCACTGCAGAGACTGCACAGCCTATTACATCCTGTTCTCTGCAGTGAAGAGCCAATGTTATTTGCTTCCATAAATCCTGTTGAGTACCAAATTCCCACCAGACTCATCAGCTCAAATCCTGCAGGCCACTGGGGTTGGGCAGCAGCAGCGCTTGGTGGCTGTGGACAGGGAAGGCTGCAGCTGCGTCACAAGGCTGTAGAGGCAGGGGGAGGCAAGGAAAACTTGGCATATTTTGTTTGGATAGATGCTTTCTCGTGGCCCCTGAGATCCTGCTGTATGGTCCCAGTGGTGGCAGAGGGAGTGTGGGAAGATCTTCCATGCTTTCTCCAAGGTTTGCTTTGACTCTCCTACCACAGGGGCTGTGTGGCTCCAGTGACATGCGCCCTGCCAGGCAAAAGAGGGACAGCAAATACGTATATCTACACATCTCATCTCCTTTCCTTTCTATCCCTTTTTTTTTCCCCTGTGGCACATGCTGTTACTTCCACATACTCTCCATGGCACCCCTCCTTTCCTGTGCTGACCCCACCAGCCACCTCCTGTCTGTTCCCTGTCATGCCCCGATGCTCCCCAGTAACATCATTCACAAACTTAACGGCTCCCCCCATCCCTCTGAACTGCATCAAGTAAATACTGACACCTCCCTCCCAGGCTCTCCTAGGGCAGAACTGCTTGAAAACGGAGAGAAACATGCAGTGTCTGTGTATGCACACACATGTTAGTAGGGAGAGAAAAGAACAGGTTATAATGTCTGTTTTAGCTGAGAAAAACTCTGACAAAATGAGTTTATTGCAGTTTGTCTTCCTCATCCCCTTTTGTTTCCTAAGCTGTTTCCTCTAGACCATTTTTGTACCTTTCTTCTATACCCTTCTCCCTCCTGCAGAATGCCTTCTGTCTTCTTCCCTTCAATACGTTCCACTCCTGTCCCTCACTTAAACACGTTGTATAATCCTACATACACAAAGACAATCTTTCATGCAGTCTCTTCTCTCATAACTCACTTCTTTTCTTCCTCTGGTTTTCTCCTCAGTGCTCTGCCCTGAAATATCACTTGTCCTGTACCACAAACAAGGCTGTATCTATGGCTTTAATTGCTGGAGCAGTTGTCACTCACAAATTCAATCACCTTCCTGAGCTGAGTGGCTGCACATCAGGGTTTAGAGCAGCCTTTTTTGTTTTTTTTTAATTTTCTTTTTTTCCTGTTTTTTTTTTTCCTAAGAGAATGTTTCTCCTGAGCATCTGCAGGGGAATGCAGCAGCAGAAGGCTCTGCATGTCCATGACCTGGAGAGGAGGCAGGGATCTCTGCCCCTGCTCTGCAAGCAAGGGGAATACTGGAGGAAAACTTACTCTGCCTGCACAGAACAGAACAGTACATAAATGGTAGGAGATAGATGTGTTGTGGGTTTTCCTTCCTGAATTCAGCCCAGCAGAATGATCCATCTGTCCTGCTATAAGCTGTGAGTGATGTGGGGCATCTGTGGGCACATGGTAGTGGCACGGCAAGTTAATTTGGCTTTCTCAGTGCTATATGGGTGTATATGTAGTTTGGACATACTTGGTAAGATCAAAGTGGAAACAGGGAAATCCATCATCCTTTAGGACAAGTTGAATCAAGTCTCAGTATTACCACTGTTAAAACATCTCTTTATGCAAATCTTTATAAGGTTACTAAGCACAAAGTCATGGGCAAAATATGGTATAGCTCAGTGTTTATTTTGGTAAGTAATGCCTTCAATGGAGGGTGGAATGCTGTTCAACTAACAAAACCAAGTCCTGTAGAATGGAGTGCTCTGACATACATCCTGCAGTGCAAGAGGTAAGACCTTTAAGCTCTATGTAAAAGGAAGTTGTAGCCAGTTGGGAGTTGGCCTCTTCTCCCAGGCAGCTAGTGACAGGAAGAGAGGACATAGTCTCAATCTGCACAAGGGGAAGTTTAGGTTGGATATTAAGAAGAATTTCTTTACAGAAAGGGTGATAAGACACTGGATTGGACTTCCCAGGAAGGTGATGGAGTCACTGTCTCTGGAGGAGTTTAAGGAAAGACTGGATGAGGCACTTAGTGCCATAGTCTGGTTGACATGGGGGTGTTAGGTCATAGGATGGACTTGATCTCACAGGTCTTTTCCAACCTTAATGATTTTGTGATTCTGGATTGACAAATCATCCTGTGGGCTTTGCGATCTAAACCAGTTTCAGATGGTCCCTGCTTGCTGTAATTAAATAACAAGGCTTTCCTTAAGGAAGGCTGGACCACAAACACCTGTGGTGCCACAGAACCAGCCTTTGAGACTGCATTAGCAGCGGGCAGGGCTAGCAGTGCCATAACTACTCTTTGGAGCTTAGAATCATGGAATTTCTACGGTTGGAAAAGACCTAAGATCAAGTCCAACCATTAACTCAGCACTGCTGTGTTTCCCATTAAACCGTGTACCCAAGTGCCACATCCATGCGGTTTTTTTGAACACTTCCAGGATCTGATGGATTAACCTTGCCAGACAACGCAGGGGCGATGCCAGGGC
>NW_008688705.1:0-2501 GCF_000695815.1 Acanthisitta chloris | reverse complement strand
TCCCTGCAACTGGAAGGATAGAGAAGAGCACTACTTGCACTCCTGATTCCTTAACCAGTCATCCTAAGAGCTGTGAAGACTCTGCCCTGGGACTTCTTATTGCACTTTCATTGCTGTCCAAATGTAAAGCAATAATTGATAATATTCCTAAGGCCATAACAGGGAGGAAGTTTTGTCCTTACATCTGAACCCCAGAGAGGCAGCAGATTTCCTCAAGAAGTGGACTCATTTGGCTTATTGGGCCTTCTGTTCTCTCAGAAGGGAGTCTCCTTTGACAATGACTCACCTTTTTTTCTTTATTAAAGTGTTTTGAATATAGGGCATAGGCTAACTTAACCGTGGAGACACTTGCAGCTTAGAAGAACCATCTTCCTCATCATTGCTTGATTCCCCTTGCATAGTCTTGTACATGTTATCCTGGGGCACCTGGGAAAGTGAGGGAATCAGACATGTATCTGCTGCACAAGGCAGGAGCTTCTGATTGCCCCCTACCCTTTTAAGTCACCACATTCTGCTTGGTGGGGAGAGAACAGGGAATAATCCATATCTTGTGTCTTTCCTGCCTGACAGGTCTGTCCCAGGGATGAGACTGATTCCGGTAGTCTGTATCTCCCTCAAACCACTGTTATTCCTCATGTTATAAATGACTGAGTCCCCAGACAGGATTGCAGTCAAAATTTACAATTTATTATGTGAATTTAAGCAAGCAAACAGCACTGGGTGCAGGGAGAGTCTCTGCTCTACCAACACGAACCGTACAGGTTTTGGTTTCGGTTTATAAACTCGTTGTTAATACATATTCATGACTGTCCCGAGAAGAGAGAGGTCTTTGTCAGGACATGCTCACTTTGCCTCCTTGAGTCTTCTTGAACTTGTGCAGGCTCATGTGTAAACACCTCAAAGCATCAGCCTAAATTTAACCCCTTCTCCTCTGGCAGACTCAGCCAGAAATCAATTCCTGTCCAGATCGAACCCCAAAAACGAACCCCAAAAAGTTCCTCCAGGAACATCACAGCTTGACATAACATGGTAAATGCTAAGCAAACAAAATGTTCTTAACAAACAAACTACATTATAAGTCTCTTTGCCCCTGCCCAGCACACCCTTCCCCAGTGCCGTGGGACACGGCTCTGCTCTCTCTCCCTCACCCGTGGGGGGTGAGGCCAAGGCAGTGCCAAAGGCTCTGTCCTCACCAATCTCTAAGCCCTCTTGGTTTTAATTGTTTAACTATGTGTCATAGCAGCTTCCAACTCCAAATAAGCAGCATCACAAACAATATAAGGCTTATATTAACAAAACAATATTGAGGTAGATATACATATAGATTCCAACACTGCTCCGTATTGACACGAATCAGGGGACCCTATATCACATGGTCGAAGTGACAGAGTTACAGTGCTGCCACAACGTCCTTCTTGTGCAGACTTTAATGCCATGACCTTTTTGCCCACCCTGGCCACCAGCAGTCCCAAGGGATTTCTTTTTTATATGTCAGGGCTTGGTTGCTATTTCTTCTGGTCCCACCCAGGCTTCCTCAGCAGCTGTTATGTGAGCTGCAGCCTCCTGGCATGTCTCTCCACTCCCTTGGGGTTCTCCTGGTTCAGGAAACTCCTCTGTGCACCATGCTACAACAGTCTGCAGTGGAGTGTGCCTGCACCAGAGCTGCAGCTTTTAATGGAGGAAATTCCACCTCCTAGGAAAAGTTTATTATTCTCCAAAGCTGGGAATATTCGCCATGAACTTCAGTACAGATGACTTCATTTGAACTGATCAAACAGGTCATCCCTAGGAAAAAACATTTTTTCAGGACAGAACTCATCTCATCTATTTCAATATCTACTTTAGGATGAGACAAATGCATTGCAGAAATGCATAATCCTTTCTCTAGAATGCAAATGTAGCCAAGGTAGCTGATTAGTCAAGTCGTATCTCCCAAGAATATTGCTGAAATTCTGTATTATTGAATCACTGGGTAATACAGCATTTTTAGTTCTTGAGGGCCCCCAGTTCTCTACACTGAAATCCTAGTCTTTCTCTTGCTGCACAGTGCTCAAAATGCTTTAATCTTTGTGATGTTAAAGGCCTTCCACCTGCAATTTTGCAGCCTCTCTTTCACTTGTAACTCTTGAGTTCTTTCCTTAATTATTGAGGCAGTTTTTCAGTGGCTCTTGACCAGTGTATTTCCTTGTGGTTTCATACTGTTGTCATACTGTTCTTATGTTCATTCCCTTGCACCTGCAACCCAGATACCATTACAGTGGTGGGTTCTCATGGGACATGACTGCCATAGCAGGAGTCACCTGTGCCTGATTACACACACTCCATTCAGCACTAACAGCATTGTAAACCAGAGCAAGACATGTCATCAAAGACATCTGAACTGTCAGCACTTGACACGCTGGAGAAAACATTGAGAGGAGGATGATGATTCTCTGAGTACACTACTGCTACTCTTTGCACCTAACTGCTGGGAGTATTTTTCCCTTCCCTTCCCTTCCCTT
>NW_008688704.1:13126-23641 GCF_000695815.1 Acanthisitta chloris | reverse complement strand
TAAACCTCATCCCGTTGGAATCAGCATATACACTGGTGTGTGTGTATGTATATATATGTATGTATATTTCACAGCAGAATTTTATCTGTATATGCCCGTGTTGCGAAACTATTTTCAGCCTTGCTCCTGGTTGGCCCGCCCACCAGGGCAGGTTGCTCAAGGCTTGATCCACCTTGTCTTTGAACGCTGCCAGGGTTGGGGCAGCCACGGCCTCCTTGAGCAACCTGTGCCAGCATCTCACCACCCTCACAGGGAAAAACTTCCTAATATCTAATCTAAATTTCCCTCTTTCAATTTATATCTCCTCAGACACCCCCAAGTCCTTCTCCTCAGGGCTGCTCTCAACCCATTCTCCACCCAACCTAGAGGTGTGTCTGGGGGTGCCCTGATCCTGGTGCAGGACCTTGCACTTGGCCTTGTTGAACTTCATGAGGTTCACACAATCCCATCTCTGCAGCCTGTGCAGGTCCCTCTGGGTGACATCCAACATGTGACTGTCCCACACAGCTCAGGGTCATCCGTGAACGTGCCAAGGGTTCTCATGACTATTCCATCACTGCAGTTTTCTGCGCTGGCAGACAGAGCTGCTCCCTGCAGGGAGAAGGGTGAACATTGCATAACTGTGTGGATGGACTGTGATTGCCTCTGAATGCTGAGCCCCAGCAATACAATCCTGCTCTTTCCTCAGCTGCAGAGCCTTTCCCCCCTCAGACACGCTGCTGTTTCCGCAGGGATGTGAGCACACAGGGCTGGGGACAATAGGAGAACTGTGTCACATAAGTAGGAGCGATGAGCTTGCGGCTTAGGAGCACAAACTGGGACTGCACAGGACAGCACTGAGTGGTGCAATGCTGGAAGGGCATAGTGTGGCTCTTGTTAAGTGCAGTGCAGCACAGAACAGATGGATTTTGAGGAGGATTTTGGAGGAGGAGAGGGAGAAAGCTTTGCTTGCACTAGTTTGTTCTGCGTGTAATCAACAGCACTGCCTGTTCTAGGGCTTTGCACTTCCTTTAGTTCACAGAATTACAGAGTCATTTAGGATGGAAGGGACCACAATGGATCATCTGGTCCAACCTCCTGCCCAAGCAGGGCCATCCAGAGGGTTCTTGAACACCTCCAGTGAGGGAGAATCCATGACCACTCTGGTCAACAAAAAAGTTCTTGCATCATAAATCTAGTCTCTCTCTGAATGCTTTGTAGAAGAGTCTCTTAGAACACAATTTCATCTATTTATTATGTTTGTTACTGCTCTAAAGCAATTTGCTAATGTGTTTTTCTACGCATCTATTTATTATGTTTGTTACTGCTCCAAAGCAATTTGCTAATGTGTTTTTCTGCTGCTATTTACACACCAGCACCACCTGAGCAGACAGATAATTGTAGCATGGCAATGCTCTAAGCAGAGCATGCTACAATTTTGTCCATTTTTTTTTCTGAGTTATAAAAAGTCCAAGAAGTTAATTCTGATCTCAGTCAAGGAGATGGCAGTGAAGTTCCACTGGCACAGGTTCTGCATACAGACACACTTCCCTGTATTTGTCTGGCAGATCCATTAGAGCCTTTGTGGCACAGAGACCATGGAGCTGCTCTTCTGTGAGAGATGTGTTACACTGCTGCTGAGCATTGAGAAACCCTGGGCAAGTGCAGAAAAGAGCAGGAGGTCAGTTAATGAGGCATAAAAGCATTAGGGCTGGCAACTTTCTCTGTACAGCCTGCCTGGCTGCTGTCTCCAAAACCTCAGTGGGAGGTTTGGCTTTGAAGCAGGAAGGAACTGTGATAAACATCCAATGCTCAGTGAGGAAGAAGCAAACAGCCAGGCTTGAGATACCTTAATGTGAAAATAGTTTGTAACTGTGGGGAAAAAGACATTAGCTCTGTCCTGCTCACTGTCACTAGGACAAAGGGGAGAAGGTACAATTCTCAGAGGTGGCTCAGGAAAATGCTTCTGCACAGACACACATGGTCCCTCTGTAATGTAGAACAGCCTTTACTCTGTGCAGTCACTCTATTTTCCTCTCTTTGCCTGCAGTAGAAGGACTTGGGACCATCTTCCATTTGCAGGTTCCACCAAGTTGTTATTAACTGCCTGAAATCTCCAGGCATTGCCAGGTCTCCTGGAATCAGGTTTCCCCATCAGCTTGGAGGTACAAGTAATCCTGATGGTGCAGCCAAATGGCAATTTGGCAAGAAGTTAAAGGGAAAAATGATGACCCTGAGAGTTCACTTGCAATTCATGGAATCACAGAATAGGCAGGAGAAAACCTTTAAGGTCATTGAGTCCAAGCATTAACCTGACACCACTAACTCCACAGCTAAACCATGTCCCAAAGTGCCACATCTGTGGTTTGCCAAGAGTCCCAGCTAAGTCCTGCCCCTGATGCTTGTGGGACTCTGCAATGAGCTAGTTCAGGAGTTAAATCCATTCGTAGGGATAAACGTGATTAGTAATTCAGTAGCAGCTTACTTATGAGAATGTCTTGGTCAGACCACAAGGATATTTGGGTGATGAGGAGACCTTAGAAGCCTGCAAAGCTTTATAAATTGCATGAGAGCAAATTCATTACACGTTTTTCCAAATCATTTAATCTACGAATAACTCAGGGATTGTGAATGTTGATGGTTCCAAAATCTAATGCCTTCTAATGGGCACATAGGAACTGGTTCCTGTGTGAGAGTGGGAGGCAATTGCTTCTGCGTGCTGGAAGGTGTCTCATTTAGCATTATTATTACAGATGTAATAATGCCATGGATGTAAGTCTAATGAGAGAAACTAGGAACTGATCATGAACCTCATTCAGAAAATGAGCTAAGGTAGGTTTTTTCATATTATAGTAAATTAAGGGCATGACATGTGAACTACTTTTAAGTGGCCTAGTTCATTAGTACCTTTGCTTTTTCACATCATGTTCCAAGGATGTTTAAATCAGGGAGATGAGATAATGTGGCTGGTTGATAAGATGAATAAGAAATCAAACGATATCAGGAAAAGAATATCCATATGCAGTTGATAAACATATTTATTAGGAAGGTTCTGTGCCATGAATGCTTGAGTACATGGAGCCAACTTTCAGGGACAGCTTTCTTCTCAAGCAAAACCAGTGGAAAATCATGAAAACTTGGTATCTCCAAGGGGCTGTGTGAGCCTCTCTCATTTCCCTGTCCTGGAGATGTGTGGGAACTTCCATTGCAGAGCTCTGGTTGTCCAAGGAAGGAGAACTGTGTTTTCAACCCAAATCTTTTGCAAAGCTAATCTGGCAATTTATGTGATGTCTCCTGGTAGTCTCTGTACAAAGGTGAATTTCACCTGCTAAGCAGATCCTGCTCTTTGTCCCTTTAGTCTTGTGGAGCAAAAAGGGTTGTAAAGTAAAAATAGAAGAAAATAGAAGTGAAATTATCCATATTGCTTGAATTTATGTGACCTGCTGCTGATTTCATGTGCACACACTGAGTGAGCAGACTGGGGCTGAGCAGTGAGGGTCCCTCTCTCACGGAGGAAGCAAAGATCTTTCAGCAGTGTTGTAGCTTTGCTGATACAAGTCAGCAACAATAATTCTTCTCTCCACAAGATCCTCCCCAGTAATCTCCTGATGAGGCTTTTTCATTTGGCTGGTGTGATGTGTAGCCATTTGGATGTGTGTGAGTGAAAATCACATCCAGGGTGTCCTGCTGGGTGTGGGATTGATAGCCCCAGCAAGGCAGGCAGGTTGTTTTTTCACAGAACAGCTAAACTCCAGGGACTGAGAGCAGAAGCCTCTTCCTTGGCACCCACTAATGTGTTTCACCCTAACTGGGAGGGTAACTCAGTCTCCATGTCCCAACAGCTCTTGGCCTTTCTGCCCTGAGGACACACAAAACCTCCTTCACAGGAGTCACCAACTGTTCTCACCTTGAAGCAACTGCTAACCTGGGTTAGATCTGAGGAGCAATAATTGCTGTACCCACTGCTGGTTTCTTGAGACATGTTTATCCCAGACCCAATCCCAGTTTGGAAGATTTGAGCTAACATTTAACTCAAGTCACCTTTAACTCAAGTTTCCATAACTCATGCCTGGGAAGAATTTACCATCTCCTACCCTTAGATTGATATTTATGTTGCAGTGAAGTGCAAACAATTCACTGAGGTACCTGTGGTTTGGCATTTGGATAAGATTTCCAGTGGCTATTTATTTATCATTCAGTGCAACCCACTCAGTTTATGTGTCATCCAGTGCACCCCACTCTGAGGAGCTTGCAGCAACCTGGGCTAGTGCAAAGTGTTCCTACCCATGGCTGGGGTTGGAACTGGATAATCTTTAAGGTCCTTCCAACCCAAACCATTCTATGATTCTATGACCTCATTAGGGCAAAAGAGCCTGTTCTTTGGCTCTGGGCATGTGATCACCTGAGACTTGTTGTGCTGTTCTTGGGACACTGGTTAGCTGGGACCAAATTACCCAACAGCAAACACCCATCCACCATGAGTCAACAAGTGTGAACACAGATTTTCTGTACGTGTGAAGTCTTTTGCCATGTCTGACAGCTATTCCTTGAGAACAGGCATTGTTGGAGCTTGTTTGGGACCAGACTCCAGTGTATAAAGACTTTCTTTGGCCAATTCTCTGCAGTAGCAGGAAGGCAGAACGTTGCCTGTCTGCTGATGAATCTTTCTCCCCTGGCAGGCACATCCATTACAGAGTTCAGTCAATGGATGGCACTGCTGGCTTTCCACAGCTGGGCTAGTTGTGGGAGCTCATTTGTGCAGTGCATTTATGACTCATTGTTCAGTTTAAACCATGTCTGAAAAGGTGTTGTTGTAAAGTGGCTACTTCCATAGTAGTCATGCAGGAACAGAAAGGGAGTAGATGGCTGTGGGTCTTTGAGGAGGAACATAACTGTTCCCCCAGCCAGTCCTCATTCACCACTCCCTAGCTCTCATGAGGAACAAGCTTTGCTGTGCCTCAGCCAGTGTATGTGTGCAGAAAAGAGAGTGGGATTTTGGTTTTGAGAAGACCTGCAGCACTTTGTACTGACCAGAGCTCAACCTGCTGGGGCTCTGAGCTAACCAGGAGTCATGGAACTGTGCTGTTCTGAGCTCATGAGCTCTGCTGAGACACAGCTATTTCAGGCCTGATGTGGTTACCTGAGTTCTAACAAAGCCTGGAGCCTCTGCCAAATAGGAACACATCTGCTGGGAATGTCATAGAATCATAGTGTAATAGGAACACATCTGCTGGGAATGTCATGGAATCATAGTGTAGAATCATGGAATGGTTTGGGTTGAAAGGGACCTTAAAGATCAGCTCATCCCACCCCCTTGCCATGGACAGGGACACCTTCCACCAGCCCAGGTTGCTCCAAGCCCCTTCAACCTGGCCTGGAACATTCTCAGGGATGGAGCAGCCACAGCTGCTCTGGGCTACCTGTGCCAGTGTCTCACAGCAAAATATATGGACAGATATGAATTAAATTGCTGATTTCTTTGTACTGCTGCAGAAGGTTCTTTACTTGTTCTTCAGATGTACATCCAGCTGCCAAAATATGCTTTCAAAGAGCACTGTATAAACTCTGCTACAGCAGCAAGTCTGGAGGAAGGAGGCTCAGAGAGAGCCTCAACACTCAGGAGAGAAGGAGAAGAACTATTCTGCTCTATTATTCCCATTATTCATTATTTCTTATTAATAAAGAGTTAGACATTCTTCATTATTTGTTAATCCAGTGGGATAGTGTATGAGAATTCCCTTCTTCATGGATTTGGCAAGTTTATCAGTTTATTATAGACGACTTCTCACTTGAGCTTGCTGAGGTGGATTCTTAATTACACTGTTTTGAGCTCAGAGGTTGTAAAATGGGAGAGAAGAGAACGAGACGTGTGAATTTAAATGGGGAATTGGAAAGGAGAGCTGAAAAATTCAAAGCAATAAGGATGAGAATGTTGCACAAAGGTTATGAAGCATGCAAAGAAAAGAAGAAAGAGGGAAAATGGAAGGGGAAGGTTAGAAGAAAAGCTGTGTATGAGCAAATACTCATTTTCCAGAAGCCTAAAACTTTTCCAGAAGTTAAAAAAGAACCTGATTCCAAAAGCTCCTAAAGAAACTCAGCCTGATAACACCCTTGGTTTAGGTGGCTGCAGTGCAGGGATATGAATATGCAGCAATAGTGTAAAACTGACATAAATCACAGAGTGATCTGTGCCTTGATCACCATCTGCCACCACAGCAGAGTCAGACCTGGGAAACCCCAAGTGTATCACTCCCCACATACTAATTGATCACTTTCCTTCTAGAAATTCTTGCAAGATCATTAAGAAAAATAATAAGTTGGGAGACTATTTTTGCTTCTAATTGGGAGTGAGACATTGAACTCTTGGAAATCAGAAGGTTTTCCTAATAACCAGAAACCATCAGCTTTGTCTGCTGCTGCTGCTTTATTCTGAGTTGTTTGTGAAGTGTCAGGTTTTAATGGATGTGATATGCACCACAGATAACCAGGAGACAATGTTTTGGAGGAAGATGTTCTGCTGCTAAAATGAGACTGAATTTTGCTGGCCTGAAAATAAGATACTTCTCATCTTTGGGGTCACAAAACCTAATTTTATCCGTTGTTAGCAAAACCTTCAGCTGCCTCTGACAGCACTGCAGACAAAGTAATTGTACTGGGGAAAAAGATCTAAACTATACATTGTCTGCTTTAAACTTCTCTAGGTTAAGCAGTTCTAGTTTGTGCTGCCCCATAAAGGAAATAAACATCAATGTGTATCACTTGTCTTACAAATTCAGCTTTTTGATGCAGCCTTTGGGGTTTGCAGTTCTTGGATGATGTTTGAACCCACAAACATTAGGTATGTGGTTCTAAGTGGTTTCCATGGGAATAGCATTGAAAGCTATTTAAAGAATGGCAGAAAAGTGTACACATCTTTTATAGATTTGGATGGCCAAAGAATTTACCCTAAAAGCTAAAGTGAAGCAGTTCACACCCTGACACGATGGGGCACAGAGGTGTTTAGTTCTGGGTTTGTTGGGGTGAAGCATTTCTAAATGCCTGTGGCAGGTGAGCACTGTGCAGAGGGAAGTTCCACAAACATTTATAACCCGAGCACTGTGCAGAGAGAAGTTCCACAAACATTTATAACTCTGCTTTACCTTCCCTTTATGTGCAGAGGAACTGCACTGTTGAACAATGCAGGTTTTTCCAAGCCAGGATATAACATCCCCACTGAATTCCCAGTGAACAGAAATAATCAGGCTTAGTTCAGATTGTTTCCTTCTTTTTTTTTTTTTTTTTTTGTTAGCAGAATCAAGTCAGGAATTTAGGAGGAAATGATGAACTGTTTGGTCTTTTGTGAAGTCGAGGAGATGGCACTGAAGTAACAAACCAGGGCATTGAGCATTCCCAGAGCCCCCAGAATAATGAACTACCATGTAAACAGGGGAAAAATGTGGGAAACCAGCCTGTAAAACCTCTCCTTATCCATAGGGAACTGCAGGGTGCAGGGAAGGGAAAGAAGAAGGTGGGGAACAGGGTCAGAGTCAATTTGAGAAGCAGAATCTCGTTACAGGCTGTGAGAGAACAGTGGCTAACAGAAAATGCACATTATTAGTTCACCAAGGCCTGAAATATTTGTCAGGGTCACTTTGGATTGAGTCACTTGCCCCAGTGCAATGTTATCATCAGCAGGGCTGGTTATGATGAAATTAATAGCAACTAGGGTTGTTAATCCTCAGCCAGGTCAGTTGTCTTGAACTGTCAGACAGTGTTACCCAGCTGTGATACCTGAGTGGCTTTTGTCCCACACCATTGGCACCCACTAATTTTGAGCAGCTGATGGTCCTCAGATCAATAACTTACATAAGATGTTTTTGGAGCCAGCTACAAGCAAATTTACACATGTGAAATTGGAAAGAAATAGCCTTGAGCTTGTGACACCTCAGAACCACAGAGTGGGTAAGGCTGGAAGGTACCACAGTGAATCATCTGGTCCAGTTCTCTTTCCCAGTCTCTGACAACTGTTTCCCTTGGAATAGGATGTTGTCCCCATTGCAGAGGAGCAGCTCTGGCTGTGCCCAGCTCCTTGTGCCAGCAATTCCTGCCTCTCCTTTGCTCTGTTCTGCTCGGAGCATCACCAGCAGGATGGGATTGTGCAGGGGAAAATTCTCTCCTTGCAGAGAGTTCCCCTTGTGTGATGGAACAGGTAGAACATGTGACCCTTGAAGCACATGCTAACATTTCCCTCAGTCCAGGTTGCCAAACACAGCAGATAGTGCTTGACCTTGGGGCAAATCATCCTTCGCTGCAGGAGCTTGAAAAACCTTGGGACGTTTCAGGTCTTTATTTAGAGGAATGAGGAGATAATTAGTTCACAGGAAACACTTCAGTGGACAATACCAATCAAGTGGAAATTTTAAGCTGTATATTCATGTTTAGCAGAAGTTTTTTTTTCTCTTAAATGATGTAAAATGCTCGCTAGAAAAATGTGTTCCAGCCAGGTTAACAATAGGAGCTCTTGCATAAGCCACTGGAGCTTTAAAAAAGTGCTTAGAAATAATTTCCTGAAGTCTTCTAAATGGAACAGAATGAAGATAAGATTTGGGATCATTTCCTCCTACATTATTTTTGACTTGTTATCAACATCTGAATTGAATTTCTAAGGCAGCAGCCACATGTGCCCACAAATTAGGACATAGAGTGTTGTGCTTTTATTTTGGTGGTTAGAAATGCTCCAAATGAATGGAGGAACCTTTGTTTTTAGGGAAAAATCTTAATGATCATTAAAACCCTTCACCTTGTCTGGTTTGTTATCTCCTGCTGTAGAACACCAGGGGCCAACTTGATGGTTTTCTTCTCCAGATGGAGATTTGTGTGTTAGAAAGGTACAAGATATTCACCTTCCTGGGAATTTGTTGAAGATCATGGGGCACTACCAACTATTTTCTCTTCTAAATCCACAGGTCTCTTCTAAACATATGGTTGTACATTGAACAAATGACAGAACTCATGACTTACCATCCCCATATTTGTCTTCCTATGAAAGGAGCTGAAGGTTGCACATTTCCATGCTCAAATATTAAGCTCCTTGGCAACCAGAAAGCAAAAGTAGATAAATAGTCTGTAACAAACACTGGTTTGGTTTGGGTTTTTTGGGGTTATTTGGTGTGTGACTATGGGGAAAAGTCTGATTAGCATCTTCTCATGTCAGAAGGATTCAGATTTCTTCTTCACTGTCTTTCCAAAAGCATCTTGTAAAAACACTGTGTGTTCTCTGGCTCAGGTTTACTGCAGAAGGATTTGGTGACTTTTTGAATGTTTCTTAAAGAGCAAAGATAAAAAGAAAAGGGAATGAATACATCATCATCATCCATAATAAATAACAACAGTAATAAATAATACAATACTGATAAAAAGAGAAGGTGAGCAAATACTTTAAAGGCATATTTGCTCTGTAAAAAACCCCAAACAATACTCGTCCTCTGTTGTAAAACATTTTGAACATCGCTGCATGAAATTTTATTCTTGTTTAAAACAAAAAACAACCCTTTTATAATGTGCTTAATGGGGCTTATAATGTGCTCTCTAGGCTGTTTGTAGTGCTGAGTTCTTGCACCCTGCTGGTTTCACATGGGGATGTGGGACATGTTCCACGCTGACCAGCTGCTTCTGAGAATTAATCCACTGTGCAGACCCTGAACTTTAATGAAAGATTAATTAGCTGGTAGTGGCTGAGCCTCAGCAGCCTGACTGTACCTCCAGGCTTTTGACTGAAGCCTCTGTGGAAGGCAACTCCACTTTCATGCTGTGTTTTATCTGCTGAGGTCTCAGCCTAGCACAGCCACAGTTTTGTTACCACCAGGCCCAGAAGGTGAAGGAGAAAACCATCAATTTCCTTCAAAATTCACCTGGAGTTCAATGTGAACTTCAGAAGACAAAGTTGCTCATGTTCTAGAGGTGATTCATCCATTATCAGTCAATCTGCCTTCAGCTGGAAAACCACAGAGCTGAAGACAAATCCCCAATTTCCTAGAACAGAAAGAACTGCCCATAGAACCGAGCAAAGTATTGTAAGTTAACTGAGCACCTTCCAAATGAAAAGGCTCTGGCTGCTTTGGAATGCCCAGTGGAAGCAATCTAGAAGGAAATCTGATTTTCCATGCAAAGCTTTAGATGGACTTTCCAGGCTGAGGCTGGCATATATGGCCTTTAGTTTTAACCTAATTCTTCCTCTCTTTTCCTTTTCAAAATTACTAATTGTGGAATGAACTTGGACTTGTTTAATGATCAAAGTGAGCAGATGCTCACTTAGCATTGCTTGACAACTGTGGATTGCAAATTTGCTTCCTGTTTCACCATTTGTATCCTGATTAAAAAGGCTTGGACCATCCTCTGCTGTTTGATGTGAGAACTGAGGTTTTGTAAAACCTCTTGGGTTTTAACAGTCAGTAAGCCAAGAAGCAGAGGAAGTTGGTAGTCTGAGTGTTGAGGGCACTTAGCAAAATCTGGGGACCAATGCCATGGCTTTAATTGGAAAGAACTAGACTTTGTGTG